>NC_140040.1:5729580-5917080 GCF_963513975.1 Fringilla coelebs | reverse complement strand
TGAAACAAAGCAAGTGAGGTGCTTTGTTTAAAAAACATCCATTTGGTTTGAGACATGTGGCCAGGAAAACTCACCTCCCTCCTTTTTCTTCTTTCAGTTCCAAGCAGAACCATATTACTCGATTTTTCTGTTACTTTGTCCCTTTACTGAAAAAGGAAGTTCTCTCTTTTTGAACCTCCTGTGCATCTCTAAGGCACATTAAGTTTCCTGTGGCTGTTCCATTTCAGAGTAGCTGCTGTGGCTCTGCTGTTACCTTATGCCATTGAAAAAATACAAATGCCTCATGCACAATCATAAACAAATGATAAATTGAATTTGTTTGCTGGTAGAGACTCCAGAGTTCTATCTAAACAAGAACTATACATGCTCTAAACACGAGCAGTAATATGTGTGTCTGGTACTGCAGAATATGCTCTGAACCCTTCAGGTTGGGATCACATTGCCACAGCACTGAAAGGATGTTGGAAATTTAGACTCCAGCTCCAGATTCCCCTAGAAATGGACTTTGTGCTCACAAAGGAGGGAACACAAACTGCCTGGCGTCCCCCCAGTTTTGGAGGGTCCTCTGCAGCAAGGCAACACCACTGTACTTATCTGTTTGGTGTCAGGGGACACATAACTCCTTCTTCCTATTGCCTGAAGTAAGAAATTAGGCTCAAGGAATAATAAACAAGTTTCTGTGGGGTTGAATGGAAAGATACACTTGTCCCAGAAATAAATTTCAGCTGAGGCCTCAAAGCAGTCTGCAGGCTTGTTGATGTAACAGCTTGACTTGGCTTTGAGTAGATGTGTTCCAGGGAAAAGCCCAGCTCCAAGATCTGGCTGCAGGTTATTGCAGCCTTCTTGAATTTTGCTGGAAGTCTCATTATACCACCTGCAATTTTAGTCTCTGCAGTGTAAATGCATTTAATTGTGGCACCTTGACAGAATTTCTGCAGCTGCTTCCTGTTCCAAATACCGTGCCTAATCTTTGTGTATACATAACACAGGCTGAATTACTTGAGGCCAGTTTTCCACTCCCTCTGGGAATGAGCCCCTGGTGTAGAATTCTTGAGGCTCATGCAAACCAAACGTCTCTGTGTACTGGCAAAGGTTTTGCTGCATTCACTGGTGTAAGTTTCCACGTGCATTTTCAGGTGCTGCTCGTGTCCTAAAAAGTGCCCTAACATCAGGGAAGGTGCTTGGTCTGGTCTCCACAAAAAACCAAGGTAGCACAGAGGGGCATTTCTCAGTGGGAGTCATTCAGCTTTGGACTTTTTCTTCTTCACTGGTCAAATGTGTTGGCACTTAAGGAATGATACATCTGGTCCTTGGGTTTGGAGAAATGTGTTACTTGAGAAAAAATATGTACATCTTCTGTTTGCACATATAAATATTATAAATACAATATAATAACCTGTTCCCTTGTTTATGTGTGTTAGAAGATTTAAGGCATTGGAGTACTTAAAGAATTAGGTTTGTTAAAATGTGGAAAAAGGAGGGAGAAGGAGGTCAGGGCATCAGGGTTGTGTGTGGCTGTGTTTAGGAACAAATGCTCAACATATGGGACAAATTTCTCTCTGCTGGTGACATCCACTGTGAAATATTGCTGCTGTCCTGATTAAAAATAAACCAAAACAAAATACAGTACAATACTCAAGGTATTTTTATTTTTCATTGGACTTTATCAAAAGTGAGACGAATTTAGGAAAGCCACTGTAAAATGGTCAAGGTGAAGGATTTTTTCTATGAAATTCTCTTTGACTGGTTGAAATAGCTTAAACACTATTGACCATTCTCCCACCAGCTCAGTGATGTGTGGCATTTTGAATCATCCATTTTCTATGAAGACTACCTGGGGTTAGCATATCATTACTTGATAACAGAGTTTCAATTCTAACCCACTGGCAGCACTGAGCTTTAAGCTGGATGCACTTACTTGCAGGCTCATCCAACCCTACATAATTGTCTGTACATTTATTTTATTGTCAACTCAGAAACAAGCTGAAGAAACTAACTGTTTGCTTTAGAACACATTAACTTCTTTATCACATTAATACTGACTCATATCTTATTTCCCAGTTGCAGTAACAAAACCATTCAAATATTTCCCTCACAGGACAATATCTTTAATAGCTTCTGTGTGCTTCCTATTTTTGGCTGTTTCTGTATAAACAGACTAATCTAATAGCATGCTGAACCATCTATACTTGGCAGAAATTCAGCAACTCACTCATTTCTATGGCAAGCTGGGATGCCAAGGGAAAAAAAAAATCCTCACTTTTATTGCACTAAGATCTTTCTTAAAGTTGTCTTTTATAAGTGTAATGTGGCTATCACTTGGGTTACTGCAGCACCTTGACTGAAGAAACCCCCACTTTTATTGCAGTGCAGGATAACCCAAAGAGGAAGGCATTATTCCCATCACAATGTCCACAGGAATTCATTTACCTAATGTATTCAGTATCTCTCTCATGTGCACTGCTTTAAATGGTGGTAAAGCACACACTTTAAAATATTGTTGAGAGCCAGTTGGGAAGGCTGAGAGACAATCTGGAAGTTACTGGAAAATGCTTTTATGTAGTCATCCTGCTTGGGGTATTCAGCCATCCGTGGCAAATTAAATTCTGTTGTCCCTCCGTGGTGATCAGAAGCTGTGCTCTGGAGCCACTCAAGACATGTCCCCCATCCATTCTGTAGCTCTGATCCCAGTGTCCCCCCATGGCTTATGTGGATAAATGGGTGAGGTGCATGGTTCTGTTTCTGGCTGTGCTCTGTGCCTCAGGATGTGCAGTTTGATGTACATTTATTTTGGGGCAGTGCTATCTCAAGCGGTCTCAGGCTCCTGCTTCCCTGAGCGTCCCTCCTCATTACAGTCAGCACTTTTCCATGGTTTATATTTCAGTCAGATTAGTTTCCTGATCCAGTTCATTGCGTGCTCAGATAAATTCTTGCACCAGCAAAAACAAGGCAGAAAGAAGTACGCAAAGGCAGGGAGTATTTAATGCAAAAAATAAAATTTAATTTAAAATTTGGTTGTAGACAAATGTCCAGCCATGGTTTGGTGTCTCTGCAGTCAAAGCAGGAAAACAACATCCTACAGTTCTTACCAATGGTGGGCTGTTATATGGGATAAATATTTGAGCTATTGATGAATGTAGCTATAAAAATGCAAATTGTGATGGTTTTCTTATTGTTTTACAGTGTAAACTCTTAGAGTGAAGGGGTTTATTTTATTTTGGGCATTTATTGATACTTACAGATTTATTTATGTCATTGACATTTTAATGTCCCTGTCCTTGTAACATTTGGGTGTAAGGAGCTTATTGAAACCATCCAGATCTGAAATCAATGTGTCTCTAATACAGGGAGGCTTGTTACCTGCATTGGCCCTGTACAAAACTGTACAAAAATAGCTCACTATTGGACTGTACTCAAATGCACAGTGGTAATGTCTTACTTTAAACCAGAGAAATATTGAAGTCTCTTAGGCTTTCCATTTCCTTGCTTGTTTTTTAAACTGTATTTTTAACATTATTTTTGCTATGGTAGGCCAAGTTCATCCCTAATATAACTGTATTGAAATCAGTGGGGAGACTTGTAATTTTAAGAATAAGAGACAGTAAAGTGCTTTGCTGGATCAGGGCCTAAAAGGATTAGTGCTGTGGAATGCTTATGGTGACCATGGAGGTAACTGTATGAATAAAAGTAATTTTAATTGCACTGGAGCAGTTGGGGAATTTTATTCCACCTCTCAATAAAAGAAATAAAATACAGAATAGAGTCCCACTGTCAGGCAGAGAATCCTGTAGAACATTTCACAAGGCTTTGCAAATATTGAAACAGTACAAAAAAATTCAAAAATCTGAGATACAAATTCCCTAGCTTTTGTTTTGTGGCTTGTGCACATTTTAAAGCAGATATTTGGGACACAAATTATAAGACCAATAGGGAGTATTGATTTTTAAGTATAACTGCAGTGGCTTTGAGCCCATTCTATGTTTTTCATTAAGGCACCAATAGGAGATTTTTTTTTTCCCAGAGAACTGAAGCTAGCTGATAATTTTTTATTGTATTCTGTGAAGGAAAATGATGAACAGACAGAGATGATTTCTGTATTCAGCCTGTTCCTGATTCCCCTGGAAAACTTGGCATCAGGGGAAACATCTGGTGGAATACAAGTTCTTCCCTTCCAGGTGCACCAAAGGTAGAGTTCAGCCTACCACTTTTTCCACTAGGATGGATTTGATGGTCTCCAGAGTTGTCTGTGTAAGTCCTTAATCTCCAGTATTTAGTAAAGATACCTCATATTTAGAAAGGAGGGGATAACCAAAGCCACCCAAATTCATCCCAGAGGCTCAGGACATCTTTGAGGGACCCAGGTGCAGGAAGAGCTTCACTGGTCTTGGCCTGGAAAGCATCAACCTGGGGCAGAATTGCGTGCAATTGAACATTCCTTATCTCAATCTGTACAACCATTGAGAAATGCAAGGATATTTGCTGTTATGGGTTTGTTTTTTATTGTTCCCCCATCTAGTTGCAAAGTATTCCTTGGACTAAGTGACTCCGCAGATTTTACAGTCTGCTTCAGGATGTGGACTTTGGTAGGTCGTGTCATAATTTTGTGGGTTAGTGAGTGCTTGACTGGGGACTAGAAGTGACATAATGGCTTACTGATGCAAGAGCACTTGCTCTGGGTTTGGATCCTGCTAAAAGCCCATGTCCTTGGGCAGGTGGCATGGAGGAACAGTGCCAAGTGCTCTTCCTGACTCTAGGAGACACCCTTTGTGTGGCAAGGTTTTAGCTCAGGTGCTTTAGTTAAACTCAATGAGCTAATTGAGTTTTGCGATGTAAAATTCCCCGTGCTTTAAAGCAGATAGGCTCAGCTGTAATCAGCTCTTGTACGGGGTTGTAGCTGAGATTCACTGAGAGAGGAAAGCAGTCTTGTTGGCCAAAGCAGAGAGTTATTTGTTAATCCTTTCCTTTTGTAGCCACCCAGTAATTAATGAGTAGAAAAATATGCCTGTGCTCTTTTCTAGGAAAAACATTCATGAGAATGGATGTTCAGTGCAGGTGGAAGTCTGGAAATGAGGATTTCGCTGTAGGGACTGGGCTCTCGCCTGTGGGTGTGCGCTGCACAGGGCTGGAGCTGACACACACACACCCCGTGGTTTTCTGATGTGTCAGCACTGCTAAGATGTTGCATTTTGCCTGCAATAACAACTTTGAAGGTGATCATCAAGCGTTCAGTTGAATTTGTACTCTTCTTTCTAGCATCACTTTGCTCGATGATGGAAATCGGAGTTTGTATTCGCACAGAGATTTGGGCACTTCTTCGGGCTGTTCCTGAGCCTTGAACACGGCTGTTTGCTGTGGCCCTGAGGTCAGGCAGTACTTCCCCCCCCCCCCCCCCCCTTTTTTTTTCCCCATTTCTTCTTTTTTTTTTTTTTTTTTTTGCCTGAGAGTTGAGGTCTGAACATATTGCTGTTTTTTGAGCCTCAGATAAGATCAATTTTCCAATTGTGTAATACAGTACCTGGCTTTTCTGAATGGCGCTGTTAATTGTCATTGACTATAATAGAATATGAATAGCACAGCCACTTGACACCAACTTAATGGTTCTGACTTTTCAATGGTGCCAAGAGTGTAAGGCTAGAGGGGAAAAAGGGTCAGAGGAGAGATAAGAGCTTCCGATTCCACTGAAAAAGATTAAAGCTTCTGTGCCGTACAAGTGGCACTTGTGAGGGTCACCATTTCCGTGAAGTCACCTTTAAACTGGAAGTGATTGAGAAATTTCTAGCACAAAAGGTCCCTTGGAACAGCTCCACCCCCCTCCTCCCCAAGGTTTTTTCAGGTTAATTGGCAAAGAGAAAGATGCAGGTCTGAGATGGCTCAAGGAGAAATGTGGGCAGTGATATTGTGGATGACACAACCTGTCCTGAGAGCAGCATTGTAACTCTGTTAGCCCTGAGGAAGAATCACTCTTGTTTACTGCTGTTTTGTCCAGCTGGGAGCTCTGGGAAATTTTGTGATTCACTTTAGTACCTCTTTTAAGAAAAGCTTACTGTCCTTAAATACACAGCTATGGCTGCCCTCTGGGAATTTGATCATACACAAGATTACCTGCCTAATCTGATCACAGCAGTTCTCACACTCTGGGCTGTGGGGAACAGAGGCCAGGAGCAGAAAGATGTTTTACTTCTCTTCCTTTCTGGAACAGTCATTTTCATTGCATCAAGAAGCTGTCATTACTTGTATGGGATGCTAGATTATGATTTTTATATTGTGTTTATTTTTAAATAGAATTTCTCAAGGATTTCAGAACATGGAGTAGCTAAATGTGAGGAGTAATTGCTGTGGAAATCTGGGAGAGGTGCCTGGTGTGCAGGTGGAGATGTGCTTTGAGTTGTGTGCAGGATGTTTTGAATGTGGGGCAGGCAGGGTGCTTCAAGCTGACAGAGTAAATTTAGATTACATATTCGAGGGAGATTCTTTGCTGTGAGGGTGGGGAGCTGTGGCTGCCCCATCCCTGGCAGTGCCCAAGGCCAGGCTGGATGGGATTGGAGCAACCTGGGATAACGGGAGGTGTCTCTGCTGTGGCAGGGTTGGAGCTGGATGAGCTTTGAGGACCCTCTGAACCCCAACCATTCTATGATTTCAGGATTCTTGGACTCAGCCCTCAGCACACAGGTGCTGGAGGGTCAGTCCATGCACTTTGAGTCAGCCAGAACATGTCAGACTTGTGTTGAATTTGTTCAGATGACACCACAAACCAGATGGAAACAGGAGGCATTTATTTATCTGTTTGTGTTCTGATGTTGAGAGAATGCCACTAATGTGCAAGGGACTGACTCAGCAGAGTAATAAAATACTGGCAATGTTATGGTTTCAGCTGTTTCTGAAGGAAGAATTCAAAAAATCAGACTAGATAAGAAGCATGAAGAACCTCTGTGAGACCATTCATGCAAATTCCTGACATAAAAAAAAGTGAATCTAGAATTTAAATAATAAGTAAAAAGATATTAGAAGGAGGGAGCAATCTCATTATCTTAATATCCAAAAGGACTGGTATAAAAAAATCTTCAGTTTTCTTGAATCTGAGTTAGGCAAACTCTGCCAATTTACACAAGTTAAAAATATTAAAGAGTTGCCTTCTGAGTGGTATGTGTCAGTGGGTATTTCACTGTTGTAAGGATTTGGAGGGGTGGAGTTGTTTTTGATGTTTTATCACTAAGACTGTTGTTTGGGAACAAAGCTTCCAGAAATGGTTGTCAGGGAAAGTTTCTTTATTCTGCCTGATCTAAGTTTTCCCAGTAGATTTCTGTTTTAAAAGAATAAACAAAAAAAAAAAAATAATGCAAAAGAGTAGAAGTGAGAATTAGATATAAATATGACACTAAACTATATCTTTTAATACAAAAGAACTCTTTTTTAATTAGAAGCTTGGAAGGACATATCCTTTAATTGCTGCACTTGTAGTTTCTGGGCCATCAATATCCTTGCTTCTTTCATTAATAAACTGGCAAGTCAAGTAGGAAAGCTGCAGGAGTATAATTTTTTCCCTTAAGCTCTACTTAATCAACAGCAGACTTGATCAAACAGAAAAAGGAAAATGTAAATCAGTTGCATTAATTCTGCTGGCAGTAAATAGTAGGAAGAAAGCTAAACATGAAAGAATGCTCATTTTGCAGCTGATATCTGGGGTAGGATTGAATGGGAGAAATAGGTAGTTAAACAGCTCTTTAGATGGTGAGTGACTGGGGGAATACTGGGGTTTATGTATGGATTAGCACAGTGATAGACCCTGAGTAGCAGAAGACGATGACTAATTACCTGACAGAGCAGCACTCCAAGAGCCTTGGTCATTGAAATTAATTTCTGTTTTCAGGACTGGCAGAAAGCAGCTGCAGAATTTCAGTTCAATACTCAAATTAACTAGGAGTCTAAATTATTTCTTTGCACATACGGTATTAGAGGAGTGGGTTACTAAATTGATCTTGATTTTACACACTGAGGCAAGAATTATTCCACCTTTTCATCTGAAGTCCATGTCCCCTGAAATGGGGGAATAAAACCTGTGCTGTAATAAACTGCTTGTCACTGATGTGAACTCTGTCAGATAGTTAACATCTTAACATTTCCTGGAATCCCAGGTGAAGGAATTATAAGATAAAGTCTTCTGGGCTGAAAGAAGATTTTACTACCTACTCTGCTGAGTAAAGCACACCGAGTTGAACATAGATGAATTCATGGTTTGGATAGGATGATGCCCAGGAATTAGTTTGTTTTACAGTGTGCATCTTCTTGACAATCTGGTAAATTTGTAACTTCACTGACTGGTGGAAGAGGTGGGAAAGCTGTCAGTAGGTTATTATTGATGAACTTGTAATAGTTTGAGGTGGGGCAATAGGAAAAAAGGAAAGCCAGCTGCATAAAACCTGCAGAATCAACCTTGTAAGAAAAACCTGCCTACACTGAAGTGAAGTCATACATCCCATGATTCTAAAATGCAGGAATTCTGCCAGATTTCCACGTTGGCAGTTGACTCATTACATCCAGGAGCATTTCTCCTTTTGCCAGTAGCAAAACTCCCAGAGCCTTTTGTCTGTTTAAATGTTCCTCATCTTTTAATTTATTTATTCAGCAAAAATAAATTTGAAATGTTTATAAAGTAAATAAATATGAGAGGGAGGAAAAGACAAGAGTATGAAAAATGGAATAAATATTTGGTATTCAAGAGTAAATTTAATTTCAATGGAAAATTAGCCAGGTGGGGTGTGTGAAAGCCATTTTTCAGCACTCGTGCCCCATAGTGCTCTTGCTGAATAAATTATGTTACTTCCTGCTTTTTCCTGTGTGCTGCCTCTCAATAGACACTTCTAGGCAGGGGGATTACCACATAAAACCAAGAGCTTTAATCTCACTGGATCTTAGTCCTGTGTGGAATCACTGTGGTAACTGGTCACCTTAGTAACTAAACTTTTATTTCCTTTGGTGATGCTAAGGCGACACAGCTATGGAAGAATGGATCAGATTTTATTCTGGTTCCATACTGAATTTGTAGAGCTACGTGTATAGTAAATGGGAGGATTTTAAGAAACAGTGAGAAAACAAGAAAAAGATAAATATTAATTCCTTGACTTCTAAGAAAAAATTATAAGAGGCTGTTCTGTCCTTCTAGACACTTGTCCAGCATGGAGTCTCTTGCCTTTACTGTGTGCTAACTCAGCATCTCAAGAATCCTGTGGAATTTTTTTTTTTTGTTTGTGAAATATTTTCTTCTCAGCACGAGGCCATTGCCATGGTCAGGACCCTCTGGTGGTCTTACAGGGGTAGGGAAGTGAAAAACCTTCTGCTCATTGTGGCAGCTGACCCAACAAGGAGCACTGGTGAGCAATTAGAGTCTCATGACCATGTACTGTAAGTTGTTTAATTGTCTTTTGCTCAGAGTTAAACAAACTGGAAGCTTCAGATGGCAGGGCACTGCCATTTTTCAAGTGCAATTGCAGGAACAGGAAATCTATAAAGAGGGCACATATTTCATACGTTTTCTCCACTTGCTGCTGAGACCATTATTAATGCTGCAATTTAAAAATAAAAGATACAGAACATTAGAGTTCTGAAGGAAGTCTCGTGAGTTAGATTAATTCTTCTCGTTGATAAAGTCTTGAATACCATAGAAAATTACAGAGGAATTTTCAGCCTCGGAAGCCAAACCTGCTTTGCCACAGCAGAAGTGTTTGGGGGAGAGAAGCTGGGATGCCTGGCATGTGTTTAACTTAAACTGCGCCTTAAACCTGCTAAATAAAATAACTTTGGGCCAGATCCTGTCCTGGTGAGCCTTGTGGTGGAGCTTGCTTGTGGTTGGGGTATTAAATCTCTCCTAAGGACCCAAATGATTAGCATATCATGTCATGGGGAGGTATTTATTGGAATGGAAATGTTCTTGGGAGGTTTGTGTTCACAGGTGTAAATCAGAGCTAAGCATAGAGTTTTAGGGCCTTATTCACAGTAAATTTATGTTGGTGAAAGGTTATGGAATGGGTTTCTTACCATGTCTACTTGCTCTCACAAATCTCAAGAGATATGGACTCTGAACTTTGTTGTGAGTGTTCTGGTTTTTTGGTGGTTTTTTTGGTGGGGGTGCATACCAACCAAAACAAGGGAGAATTTCCTGACATGCCAGTTTTAATTCTCCTTCATGTGCTCCTTTATGCCAAACATGCCCAATATAATCTCCTGTAACAACTGGGGCTCCAGGATGAGCAGGTAGTTTGTGGGTCTCAGTTAGAAACTTCTTTCTTAACACCTGTGTCTGATGGAAGTTGAGTTATCAACACCACTGGGCATCTGGTTCCCCTTATATTTTTGCAAAGTTCATTCATTTTTCAGGTTTGTTGTTAGAATTCCATTTGTGGTAAACTTGACTGCTGTTTGCAGTTAAAGTTAAGGAGAATGTTTTGGTTTCTATGAAGCAGATATACTAAAGTTGGCTTGATAAACCCCCATTGGTATCTTCAGGGAACAAGTAGATTAAACAAGTAATTATACCATAAGGCTTTTAGAAGTTAGTAGATTTAAATACATTGTATGAATCTCATCTTAATGTAGCCTTTTGTCTATAGTGCTTCCTGCCAAAAAAACCTCCTGACAGGAAATAAACATTAAAATAATCTTTAATCCCTTGTCTGGTCTATTACCATTAACAATTGATGCACTTTAATTTTGTGGGATTTTAACTACAAAATGGAATGGCTAAGTAGTGATAATTGGGTTTGGAATTATACGGTCATTTATATCAACAGAAATGCAAGTGGCTGGGAGGGTGATTAATTATTTAACATTTCCTGGCTGTAGTTCCTATTATAGAATTTTCTGATATATTCTGCTGTGAACAATTATCACCAAATGAGGATAAACAAATCTGTGATGTGAAGTCCTATTTATAAATTAAACTATATTTAGAAAATATCTATTTCATTTGCATTTTCCCTTTCTGCTTGACAGTACTCTTGCAGTCAGCTTGTTTTCAAGGTTTTTTGCTAATTCTTCAGGTTCCCACCCCAGATTTTGTACAAGAATGCCAGAGCTTCAGACATCCTTAAAATAATTCCCATTCCAAATAAAGATGCAGTTTATGCAGTCATGGTAATGTCTGCATGTTCTGCTCCCCTTTCACTACCTACTAATAGAATTAGGGCATGCCAAGGTATAAGAACTTAATCCTGTGCTGGCATCAGGCTACATGATTTAATATGTCCAATTCATGAAGATTTGGGAGAAGAACACTGGGGCTTCCCTTTTAAAGTAGGTTTCTTTGGCATTTGAACTCTCATCCTTGGGAGCTTTTGTCTCAGGGAGTTCCCATTTCACATCCAGCCTGTCACTTTGGTGCATTATGTTCATGTGTCCTTGTTGAAACAGACACAAGCACAATTTGCAGTTTGTTTTTCTTTTACTTTCTTACAATATGTTTGCTAAAAAAAAATTCATGTTCATGCTGCTTATCTGACAACAGAACAGAAAGTAATTCTAATTATTACTTTCCAAGCCATTTTTCCTGACAGTTACACTGAAAATTTTCCCATCCCTAATTTCCATTAAAAACCCCCAAATGAGTACAACCCTTAGTCTGAAAATGATTACTAGAAGCACCTGAGTTTCTTCCTCAGGCAGAACTCCTAGCAATCATCCCTGGCAGCCTTACCCAGAAAACAAAATCCAGTTTACATGCTTATATATCAACAAAGAAGGAACAACAAGATGATGATAATTATTGCTAGTGCAGTGCCTAGATTGTTAGTCACAGATAAGGACCCAGCCATATTAATAAATATGCAAAATCAACCAAAAAAGATTGTTCCATGTCCGTGCTGTTTAAAATTTAAGTGTTAATCAAAAGTCAGAGATACAGATAGATAAAAAGAACAAGCGTATAATGAGATAATATTAATCAATATGGTAGGCCCTGGTTTTAGGCATGATATTTTTCTGATGCCAAAGAAAAGATTAGATACCAATGAAAAGGAGATTTTTAATGTGGATTATGAAGAAAGATAATGAGATAATATTGCAAGTGCTTGTGGGCAGATCTGTAAGCAGAATAAAAGAAAGCATGAAAATGCTTGTTTGAAAATTGAGGAAGTCATCAGTGAAAATGGCTATCTTGAAGTCGATCTAGGGTGAGTGTAGACATGTTGATAGTGAATCAGGATAAGCTGGATTAAACTGATGAGTTCTCTATAGACAGACTGCAGTATTAGAGGAAGAAAGGATGAATTTATTGTGGAAAAGCAAGTTTTCTAGCAAAGGCGCTCAGCATGATGAGTGTAGGGCAGAGAGAAAAGGGATGAGGTAATTGTAGGTTGGACCTTCTTGTGTGTGTTGGGTAAAAGCCTTACAGTTAAAAAAAAAACCAAAAACTTGGCAACAAACCAGGCAGAAATAGATAAGAATAGAAATCTAGAAATAGAGCATGCATGAGAATGAAGTTCTGATGGGGTATCAGTGGTGGCCACTCCAGAGGTCTGGTGGGTAACACTGAAGGAATTTACAGAAGGGGAGCTGGCCAAACAGTTTTAGAGAGAGAAATTGTGGAAACAAGTCAAAGAACTTAATTACAAGGTGAACAGGCAAGAATGTCTTCCAAAGCACAATGCAGGGATCTTTCCCTTGTTCTTTGCACAGCACCCATGCAGCCTGTGTTCATGCTCTCCATCCTGCAGGGCTTGGTGGCCTGGAAATTAGGAGAAAGTATTTTGGAAGAGGCTGTCCTGGCTGGGTCAGCTGATTTTCAGTGTGAGGAGCCGTAATGTTGAACAGCAAGGGACAGAATGTTGTGGGTCTCTGTCTTGAGGATGAGTCATTAAAGATCAAAACACTCAATCAGCTCAGCCCCCACTCAGCTGCAGGGCCAAGGCACAACTTGGCTGTGCACGTTCCTTCCTCCTGTCCTTAATTAAAGAAGGATTTGTGCATCAGCCCAGTAAATCTCCAGCAGCCTGATGTGTGTGTGTGATGTGCTGCACAGGACGGGCAGCCAGGTAATGTGGTGGAAGTTTTGGGGGGTAGGGCATCAGCTGAGGTGGGCAGGAGCCCAGTGCAGATAAAGCAAAATGCAGAGTTCAGCTGAAAGATGAGGGACGGGGCTTAGTGGGGTTGTGGGAGCTGGTGACTCAATGTACAGGGCTCTGAGAGAGCCCCAGCATTAACACATTCTTTGTTCATGCCAGAAATAGATGTGCTCAGCCTTTAGGAATTTAACCTAACTCAATAGCAAAGTGTTACATGTTCACAAATGTTGGATTTGATTTTATTTTAACCCACTGGTCAGGTTTCACGCTCATCTTCCTCATGTTTTATGTTATACTGTGGGCCTTGAGCTCCATCCAAGTTTTCCCCATAAACTAAAGAAGGAAGGTCTATTAGATAAACAGTGTAAAATCATAGGCTCTATTCTTTAGGCACACAGCACAAGAATAATGCCATGGTGCCTCTGCACTGCTGGGTTTGTGTCATTGCCAAAATCTTGGTCTGAGCCAGTGGAGACAATTTGAGACTTTATTCATCCACACACATCCAGTATTTATCAGGTGATGGTCCATTAGTTAATGTGTCAAACTCAGCAGTATGTGAGGAAGTGGCAGTGTGTATAGCACATTAACATGTTTTCCTAGTTCACACTGATCTAAATGACCTGAAATCTAATTGTGTGGATTGCTTATATCTTTTAGCACTTACTGCCATTTAGCAACTGCTACACTTGCTAGAAATATATCCAGGTATACATAAATCCAGTTCAGGGCAACTTTTTACTTCAGAAGATTAAAGTATGTTAACACTGCATGTAACTAATTAGAACATATAGCAAGTGAAGTGTATTTTACATTTTCAAATGAAATTTCTTTCAGCATATGCTAATACATATTAGGACATCTGTTTATATTTTTCTTCAGTCTCCTTTTTAACTGCATCTTATTTAAAATACTGTTGTCAGCTGAAATAGTATAGCCTTAAAGAATACTACTTGTATATGTAGTTGTGAACTCATATGTCTGCTTTTGAGATGTCTTTCTGCATAAGCAGATTTTTGTTTTGTTTTGTGTAAGTGAAAGATGTATAAAAAGTTGTTTTGCTTCATTTAAATTGGAGCAGGGATGAAAAAGGCAGAAAGAAGTCAGTAGGATAAAATGTGATGCTATCCCCACTAGGTAAAGTTGTCCAATTATGCCTGGTGTCAGAACTTTTCAGCATTTGAATGGCTGGGAGGGGATACTAATTTCAACCTTAATGATCGCTGCTTTAGGAGTCAACATCACAACACTTCACTTATAATTTTAGCACATCTGTCAGCCTGTGCTAAAAAGGAGCCCTGGGCTACTGGGTGACTGAAGATCCTTTTATCCCTAGAGAGGATTATGTATTCCCTTCAAGAGTGGGAAAATAAAAAGGTTATAAATACCTATTCACTGTGGCCCACATTTGCCCTGTTGACAAACAGTGACTTTCACATCCTGCTTTTTACATTCTTAAGCACAAAAATAAATAAAAACTATGCAACTTCTCATTGAATAGCACTTATGGAAGCAGCCCATTTATAATGTCACATATTCTATAATACCATATAGTCCCTAAGCTGGACTTTTTTTCATTTCAATAGATCACACTGATTTCCTGTATGACTTTATCTGCCTAATACAAAGTGGGATTGAACAGTTATTTGTCTGGATTTAGCCATTCCTTATCAAACATTTATGATTTAGCTGTTGCTACAACATCTTCTTGTAAGGTCTTTCTTATTTTTATCTTTTCAGGAAGGGTTTGAACATGATAACAGGGCTGTAATAAATCTATCTCTTGAAAATGAAGCATATTTTGGGAAGCTGTGTGCTACTGGCCAGGGGAGGGGGAGCTGGAGGGGCAGGACAGACACGCTGGTGGATTGTTCCAGGGACGCTGTGGGCACCTATTAGTGAAAATGATTGAGTCTTTCTAGTGGAGGGTATCAGTGCATTGAGATTGCAGTCTCCTGCCTGCATGCTAGGCTGCTGTTCTGGAGGTGAAAGACCCAATAGAAAAGGGAGTTTTGCCTAACCAGGGCAAATTTAGAGAGCCATCGTGAGGCTGTAGGTTGAAGAAAAGTAGCACAAGTCATTGAAAGGTTAGCAGGTTTGTGCCTTCTCTGTTTATAGAAATAAAAAAGTAAGGTTCCAGTCTAATTATTTCTGTTTCTCTTTCAATTTCTGTATTCTTTATCCAGAGAGGAAAAGAAAGTATATTAATACTTATAACAATAATGACCAATTGAATTAAATGGGAGTGGGATATGCGTGACAATAGAACCTTTTTTGTGTTGCAGCTTGTTTTAAAGTTTGGTTTGAAAGAAAAAAACCATAGTAAACCTATCCATTGTGTATCCCAGGTGTCTTAATATTCCTAACCAGAGCATTTTGCCTGAACGTTTTCCAAACAACCTCATCATACAGAAGTAATTTATTTTTCATTACATAATGCTTTTCATTCAATGATTTCAAAATGCTCTGCTAAGTGTGCTTTTTGAAGTGCCAAACTAAGTGTCATATAACCCTGGGGAGATGTCTGCTGGTTTTATTGTACCTATTTTGCAGACAGGTAAATTCAAACACAGACAGATTAGCAGACACCCTGTGAATGAGTAAAGCAGGGAAGACCAAAATCCTAATTCCTGCCTGCTGGGAGCCAGCCCTAAGCACTTGCCCCTTTGTTCAATATCAAGAAGTGTTCAGGCTGTGTGTGGGGAGAGAAGAGGGGAAAAAAACTTTGCAGAACCTATAAAAGTTAATAATTACATTGTAAAGGCTACTTATCTGATAATGAACATTTAATACAGAGCCATAAATTTGCATGACACTTGGAAAGAAAATGTTCTTTTGTTTTTCCCTTCAATTCCCGAGTCTGTTTATAGTTAATTTTTTAACTTGCTTAACCGAGGCTGTATTCTGTCCTGTCTCCTTTTTTATGTCTCTTCACCAGTGCTTTCAGTGACCTCTCTGCAAGTTTCTTTATATAGAAACCTGCTCTGCTGTCTTGAATGCACAAGGTCAATAATGATTACCCTCTAACTTTGAAGGGCATCCCCCTTCTCTGCTTGCAAAATGTATCAAGCCACAAAGTCTCTGCATCCCATAATTGTAATTTCTCTTATGAAATGCAGTATTAAGAAAGGTATTTTTATTTCCCAAACAGTAGAACTTTAGTACATAAGTACATGTTAAGCCTGGTAAAGTCAAGATATATAATTTTTTTTTCAATGCAGGAAAGTAGACCTGATAGTTTAGTTTAAAACAAATCCACATGAATGGAAACATTTTTTGAAATAAATTTCAAAATAAGTGAGCAGCCTGTTTTTTTGGAATATGTGGATGGGAAGGTGGATTTCTGTTGTTTAATATCCAAGGGATGCAGTAAGAAATGATATTTTTTTTATTTCTAGAGAACTGTATCATGATCTTTGCGCACTCTAAAGGCCTCAGAGACTTTAGCATGATCTGTACAGGAAAGCTGCAGCTACTGTGAACTGCAGAGCATTTGTGTAATGAAATTATGCCTATCTTTTGGAACCAGTTATAATAGTTATCAATAAACAAAGTCAGTGAAAAGACGCTACAGAAAGGCATCAAGTGATAACCAAAAAATGCTTAAATTGAATTGATACTATAGCAGGCATTGACTGTGTCATCTCACAGCTTAATAGCTGGAGCCCTGGTTCAATACCATGAACTTGGGAAGGTTTCCTTAATGAAAGAACTGATGTTTTCTGTTCAGTAGCAGCAATAGTTTAACTTTTTAAATTACCTGCTTTAAAAGTTTACATGCCACTAATTGCAGTACTATATAAAAGGAGGTGCTGTATTGGCTAATATCAGAAAATGGTTTCTCAGACATAAATGTGAAATAATGACTAATTTAAAAATAAGTTAATGCAGATATTTTATTTAACATTAATAGATGCATGCACTGTAATTTTTTTTACAAACAAATAATTTGGAGTTTCATTCAAGTATAGTCTCAGAAAGCTGCTTATTTGCTTTTCAGTGTCTTTTCCATCAGTTATGCATTTTCAGGGTCGGCTGGCAAATATTATTTCCCCCGCTCCCCCCATTATTGACAAAAAGCCCAGAAAAAGGCATGTAAATTAGGAGAAATGTGCATTCATGTAAATATCTAAACATGTATAAATTAGCTTTAAAAATTGAATTCACTGAACATGAATAGTCACTTAAAGTGTAACTGGAATTGACTGTGTCATGTATCAGCCTAATAGCTGGAGCGCTGGTTCAATACAATGAACTTGGGAAGGTTTTCTTAATGAAAGAACTGACGTTTTCTGTGCAGTGCTTGCATTCATCAGACCACACAGTGTTCATTACGCTACAAAGGACTGCCAATGTGAATTGTTAGGATCATCTGTTAGGTAAACCGGATGGGGACAAAAGATAGCAGTGGAATGAGAGGCTCCAGCACCTCTGCAGGATGTGGAGTCCGACTGCTTTGATGACCTTTCACCGGTGCATTAGCATCTATTCATACAGGGATCCCAAGTTCATTCCCTGATTCTGCTAGCCAAAACTGGCAAGGAGCCAGTGGTAGGTGCCTCCATCTCACTGGCTGATGATGCAGACTGGCCCTGTATTTTATAGGGCCACCTTCTTAAACTGCTTCGTTTAAATATCCTGGAAGTGATCAAAAAATGGGCACTCTCGAGCAATGCTAATTAGGCACTAAAACCCACCCTGGTTTGTGGTGCTAATTTGGAGAGGTCCATAGACTGGGGTTGATTTCTTCAGAGAGATGAGCCCTGTGCCATTGGGAAATGGGAAAATCCAGACATGCTGATTGGCAAGGTCGAGGCTGGAAGGCCCATCGCTGACTCAGGAGCAGGCACGGTAATTCAGTGGGGATTTGCATCCCCTCTGTCCCTTGCTTACCTAATAGCAGCATTGTTACGCTGGTTCATGGGGAGCTTAGTGACTGAAAAGGGAGATTTAATAGTAAAGATAAAAGTTTTGCTCCAATTCTCCCCACATCCAGTTATTAAGAAGCTAGTCTGCTCTGCGAGGCAGCTCACTACAAAGGCATTCCCAGTTCACAGACAGGGGCTGTGTTACAGCACACAGCAGCTTTAATTCTTTCCCCTGATGTTTGGAGTAGATGTGTTGCTATCATGCACTGTTTTTCCTCTCACTTTCAGTGCTCAAGCTGAAGTTATGTGAGGGTTACTAGCCTAAAAGTCCATACCTCAAGGTCATTCCCCTAACCTTATTTCCCACGTGTTTAAATGTATTTATATAGATAGGTAAAATATGGTAGCTGCTGCCACATAACCTTGTTTCCCTTGCTGACATCTCCAGTGGATGGAATTGAATATAAAGCTGTTATTTGGGATGGGGACATGTAATGTCAGTCCTGCTTTGAGCACAGGTGCAGTCAGTCCAGCAGGCAGAGGTGTCAGCTCTTTTACCTCACCTGCCAGGGGCACCACCACTGCTGCCTGCCAGACCATGAGGCATGGCAGAGCAAAAGCACCTAAGAGGTGCTGAAGTTGCAGTGAATTTTGTATCCAGCAAAAATTACTAAAGAATTATTGAATTACTTTTTTTGGTTTTTCTCAGTGTTTTAAAGCTTGAAAATTCTGTGTGTTTTCATTCCAGCCTCTGTGTTCTTTCTTTTCCTTTATTCCTGCTTCTCTATGGACTGGAATTAGTGCCTCAGTGACAGTTCTGTGCAATACCATGTCAGGATTTTTTTATATATCATGACTTTAAGAGGAAATATCAGGATTTTCAGAGTCCATCAGCCAGTTGGTTAGTCAGTAAGACCAGTGTGATGAAAATGTGTCTTTGCTGATATAAAATAGAGAATAAAGACTTTCAGTTAGTTTTGCTTGTCTTTATTTTCTTTTTTTTTTTTTTTTTTCCTCTTATTTTAAAATTAACTAATTAGAGAGAGATTTCAATTGTACTCAAACAAACTTGTCAGGATTTGGATCCATATGATGGGAACGTTCAAAAGAATTAAAGGCCTGTCTGAAACAGTGCCTCCCAAACAGCAGGAGGCACCAGGGCTGCTGGAAATGAAGATATTCCCCACATGGGGGAAGATAAGCAGCATTGGATATTTGGGATAGGGTAAGGAGCAAGAAGTTGAAGGAATGAAAATCCAAGTGTGTGATTTGTACAACACCTCCTTTGCAAACAGCCAAGAGTGGAGAGAGTTGACAAAAGGAGAACTGAAAGGGTCTTTTGTAAAAAAGAGGTGACACCAGAAATTTTGTTGAGGATAAATTCTTTCTTGGTGAGGGAGTTGAACAACACACACCCAACTCCTGAGATGTCCCCTGGGTGATAGCAGAGCTCAACTAAGGAAATAAAGAGGAAACCATTCTGTGTGAGTGTGATCCTGCAGAGTCTCTGGCCCAGTCCATGCTCAGTCGTTGGTCTGGCCCCAAACGTGGGAGCAGCAAGGGGCTTGATGTCTTTTGATTTATCATGCAAATCAGAGAGCAATATAAAATTTATTCAGTCTTTAAGTATATTTTAAAGGATATTTTTAACCTCTTTTTGGATATGTGCTGTGATATAGGAGGAAATTAGTGAATTGTCCAGGATATTTCACTGCTGAAAATGCATCATATCACAGCTTTTATTGTGTTGTATGACCTCCCTTGAGAGTGCAGTGTATGCACAGGTGACTGCAGCTAAAAGTCTGTGAATTGTTACTTGCTAAATATAAAATATTCACAAAAATGATAATAACTTTTTTATTAGACTGGAAGTTAAGATGTAGTTTTTGTCATTAAAAAAAAAGGGTACTATTTTAAACTTAGAGCTTGCCAAAACTGTATTTGTCTAAATGTTTAGAAAAAGAAATTTGAAGATGTAATACCAATGTATTTAATATTTTCTGCTTCTTGAAGCATAGAACACAGGGCTTGATCCTCTATAACACTACAGCTCATTAATGCCTCTCTGTGGGATTGTTGCAAGGGCTCCTCAAGAATTTGTGCACAGCCCAAATGAACCATGCCCTGTTCCAGATCTCTGGAAACACTGGTGGGTGAAAACAGAGAACTACAGGCCTGTGTTCCTTCCCTGTGGCTTCGCTTGGAAACTTTGTTCAGGCAAAATCTGAAATATTTGTTTCAGTTTTGCACTTCACTCAAAGCTGAAACTGTACAGAGCAGCCTTGAAGCTGCTGTGACTGGAGGGGCCTCAGGAATGTGGCAGTGGCAGGTGACTTAAATCTTAAAATGTGTTCCAGCTCCATGGGAGGAGGTCAGAACATAAGAGCTAAACATAGTTCAAAGCAATAAAAATCTCCAGGTGGCTTAGGACATTCCTACATAACAATCATGTCTTTCCTCTGTTGCATTCTGGAGGTGTGGTGAAGGAGGGGTGCTCGTGGTAAGGATTTGCCACTACTTGTAAAGAGGGAGATGTTCACTTGGAATAAGTTCTGTAAATCATCTGTCTGGGCAAGGAGTTTGTGTGGGAAGCGAAGTGGGATGGGTTGGAGCTTTTTTCAAAACGTTCAAAAATTGGATGGCAATTATTTTATTATGGGGTTTCTGTAGGGAAGTAGAAATTCTGTGGAATGGCTTGTTTGTGGAGCAAGGTTGTCATCTGTTGCTATTTTTATCTTAATTAGAGAGGCATTTGTAATTATCTGTCAAGGTCCCCTAGAACCTGGGATAGCTGGTCTTTCTTATGTGATGAAATCAAAACAAGCAAGTGCAAGGTGAGTCTGTCACAAGTGATAGGAAGTAGAATGAAGCCCAAATATGAGAATAATTAGTGTGTTTGTACTGCAGGGAAGCACAAGCTCTTTGTCAGGTATGATGGCTGTACCCTGCTCCTTTCCACTCCCCTATACTCTGTTTCTGATGCAATTCAAACATACTTGTAATTATACTGAATAATATCCATTAATTTTATATTCATGTAGTTTTTTGGGTGCCTCTAAATATGCTGAAGATCTCCAATACTTTATCAAAATGTAATACTCACAGAGGTATTTGTGAAATAGAAAGAGAAATGAAGTTTGACTTTCTGCTTTCCCTGTGTGCACAAAGCTCCTTCTCACAGGAGTAGCTCTAGAACAAGGCAGCTTCACCAAAGCTCATTCACAAAATACAAAGCAATATTTCTGCAGAAATTCCTGTTTGAAGTGCATGGTAGTGTGGCCTATTACAAGTGGAAAGTGTACCACAGGAGATGACCAGAATCAGAACAGCTTTGTGGGAAATAATTGTGCTTATCTGGGTGGTCCACACGTGAGTACTGGTGTGGGGAGAGGGCACACTGGCCAAAAACATTTAATTTCGCAGTAGCTGTCAGATCATCTACAATTGAATCAGCTGTGCTCGTGTAACAAAATCCTAGTGTTCTCAATTTGAAATCACTTAGGTAAAGTGATTTTGTGGTGTTTAAAAAGCAACAGAAAAAAAAAAATTCACTAAAGACCATTAAGCGGCCTCAAGCCCCACGTTTCAGTGTTCATTTGTACCGATTATGGTGTGACAGCTCTTGAGTTTCCAATGATAACAGCCATCTGACTTGATCTGAGTTCAATGGATTTTCACTAAAATAGAATCATCGCCTTTGTGATGGATAGAAAAAGTAAAGCAATACATCCTGATAAATGCTCTGGCTTTTTTTTCCCCTTCCCTTATTGTGACCTTGTACAATCTATAAGTGAGCAAAGCTGAGCCCTGGCCACTGCTGCAACGCATCAGGACTTTGAAATTTAAGTAGCTCTGAAACCCATCAATGGGGTGAAGGGAGAATGGCCTGAGAAAGCGATGGATCATGCTTAGAGGGCTCACAGGGAAACAGGGTAAGCTGAAGGTCAATACGCAGACATGTCCTGAAGGAGCAGCTCAGACACTCATTCACATTCACATCTCAAAGCCACTGCTGCTGGAGCACTGCGAGGAGGGATCAGGAGCAGAGTAAAATTAAACAAGAATTGCAGAACGTGTAATTTCTTCTCAGAGGCGAATGGCACAGGGGTGCGGTGTAAAATAGCTGTGACCTCTTGTGTGGGTGCCCTCATCATCCCATCCCAGCAGCAAGGAGCAGAACACCATGGAAATGCATCCTTGCCAGTGCACTCCACTGGCTTTCCAACTTCCTCAGCCCTGCTAATTGTGAAGAGCATTTAACGTTTTTAATATGTCATTGATCGTTTGTAACACATTATTCAGCATGACATGAAAGTGAGCTAAACTGGAAGGGATGCAATCTGAATCCAAACACACGCAGACAAGTAATTAAGGGTCTTTACACTTTGAGCTTTGTGTGTCTGAGCGGATGGGAATGCGCTCAAAACTTTCACGGCAGTTTATATTCCGATGAGTTTGGTTTTGAAGAAGGTTTGGATCCAGGTACAGACTGGCCTGGCTGTAGAGAGCTTTAAAAATAAGGGGAGAGAGAGGAGGGAAAAGAAAATACTAAAATAAAATTAGTATACAAATTTGAACCCGCAGTTGCCATGCCTAAAGCAGAAATTGCCGAACAAGTCAAGAGGCTTATTAGCATTTTATGTAAATCAGTTATTACTGTTCTCCACTTCCTTAATTATCCATGTTATTTCAATACAACCCTTTCTTTGATGTCCCAATTCTATATTTAAATAGTGCAAGATTTCTATCATATCCTCCCGCTGAGGTTTGTTCCATGCAAAAAACATGCCAAGAGCAGCTATTTTAGAGACTACTGGGAAATGTTTAATTGGTTAATCCCATTTGAGTTATGAGGGAGTATTGCCACGCACAGAAAACAGAAACATGTAAAGTACTGGCTTGGAGAAGTTTACTAAAACCTGCAAGACTTCCCCTGAAATTTAGCCCTGAAGATGTTTTGTTTCCTAGGCACCCAGTGGGAAATGATTCAAAGGAAAATCCTTCAAACTTCTTTGAAATGCACTAAATGATTGATTCATAGTAGAAATATTTTGGAATTAAAATGCAAAGTCATTTTTTTTTAAAATTCTTGTAGTGTAGAAGGGGGTCTCTCTTTATATTTGACCTTTCACTTTCAGAGGAAAACCAGTGTGTTTCAGCCAAAATAAAGCCATCAATACTTTAGCAAGTTGTTAATTGTTACCTATGATTGAAATGAATGGTGTTCCTCAGATATCTCTGTTGTAAAGTGGTCAACATCTTCTGTGTGGGTACCAATTCCAGTGGAGAAATGAACATTCTGTACCACCTCTGAGGATCAATTCTGCACAAAGGGACGCTAAAAAAATTAACAGTTCTTCCATAGAGCCTCCAATTTCCATCTTTGGACTGGAAAGGCTCCAGAGCAAAGCATTCACAAATATTACTTTATCTATTTCAAGCATCTGAGAGTTTTTAACTTTTCTAAAAACTTCAATGGAAACAGTGTAAGAGTTTCAGCACAAGAAATGAAGAAAGCATGTACATACTTTGGCTATAACCACAAGTGGAATGCTATAGCGTGGTCAGATCTAGGAATTCTTCTTCTTAGATTTTAATTAAAGAAGCAAAATTGCAGACTTTTTTTTTCTTTATTTTATTTTAAAGGATGGCCTTAATTTACACATTTACTGCCAATCTGTCAGATTGTACATTGGCTGAGAAAAGTACAGGTGATGTATATTAAACTTGTTAAATAAGAGAGGAATTAATTGATTAAAATAGAAATCAAGTGTTATGGTGTTCTATAAATAACATATCTCTTTTGGTGCTGCTTCACAAATCAAGGTTTGGTTGGTCCAGCTGAGAGAGTTTAGTGACAACATTCTCTGTATTCACAATTCTTGTAAACAGAATGTCTCCCTCATGCAGAAATAGGTTAACTTATTAAAAAATCCACACTAGAACTGTGGATTGCTGAGTTTCCATCACTGGGAAGTACATTGTTCCAACTCTGAAATTATACAGTCTAAAATCATCATCATGTATTTTCATCAGGATGAAATATCGGGAGCTCTGCTTAGTGCAAGGTTTTATTAATGATGTGCTGTCAGAAGCTGGATGCTCTGCATATTTGCATATTAAACAGCTGAGTGAAGAAACATTCCTTTTATTGCTGCAGGGAATAAATCAGTTTAAAGCAAGTTCTCATCATTTATACTCCTTTCAGCTAAGTCTTCTTTTATTGAAATAAATTGTTGAAGTGCTTTGCTCATTCTTTGAATACTGATGAAATTTACCTTGATAGGGCCTCAGGAAAAATAACATTTTCTTAAAGGTGCAGTGTTGTTCTTTAGATAAATACAGCCTAACTTTTAGAAATTGTCTGTAAGAAAATTTGTCCATCTGCAGACACGCAAAATCTTCTTTTGGTTATAGACTCTCATTTCAAGATGTTTGTGTAATTTTTGTAGGACTGCCCACCCGGAAATCTAAACAGCAACTTTACACAGCAGAGAAAATGCACTTTGTTTTTATTCTGTGTGCATTCATTAGCTGCTGTTTAGGGAAGGGACCTTTCTGCTGCCTCACATTGTGCATTGCAGATGAGCATCAGCCTCCCTTGTCTGTGAGCTGTCTGTTGGTGGCAGCCTGAGTTTAGAAGTCGATGTCTGGAAGAACTAGAACAAAGTCAGTACCAAAGAAAAAAAGTTTGTATTTTATTTTCTGTTCTTTCATCATGCTTGAAATGAAGCATACAAACATGTCATGAGACCCTGGTTTTCCCAAATTTACGTAAATAAATAATTTTGAAACTGTAGTTGGTTAAAAGATGAGTTTTATAGTCTGTCATTTTTCCAGGCATGAGCTAGAAGAGAGCAGTAGAAGAACAATAATTTAAAATTAAGTGAGTGTATTTGAAGTCAGATGGAGCTTGGACATTTTATTTAATGCTGCTGTATTATATTGGCTAGCACTGAAATGTTGTCTGTCACAATAAACAGCAAAATGGTTAAAGTATCAAAGGAAAAAATATACTGTGTGTATTCTTATATTTTATTTTAAAAGGTTACAGCAGCAAGCCATTACATGCCTTTCTTATGTCATACAAAATATTTCAATGTATAAATCATTTGTGACAGAAGCTTCTTGTTTTTAAGTGGAAAATCTGCATTTAATAACATGAAAATAATGTCAAAACATCCTCTCCTAGATGGTTGCCAAGTGAACTGTTGCTTTTCATTTATGTTTAATTTTTGGAGGTTGGGCTTTGCAAGAATATCTTCAGATACTTAGAAAAATAGTGATCCATTGCAGCTGTAGTTTATTTTAATTGGACAGCACTAAGTGAGCTGACTTTATGATAAACAGTGCAGCCAGCGGCTGGTGAATGCACTTCCACTTTGAAGATTATACAGAAAATAAAATCCTTCAAGCTAAAGTCATAAAGAATGAAGCTGGAATTACTTTTAGAACATATGTCTATGTTTGTCTCTGTGCGTGTTGTAAGGGATACCTGACCTTCAAGGCAGAATAATCTTTAAAAGTGTATTTTCCCCACCACCTAACCAGGATCCAACTATCAAAGTCTTGATATTAATGATATTTTGGTTTATTTTAATTATTTAGATTTTCATTATGAATTAATAGGTATAATATTTTATGTATAGTGTCAGAGTATTCTCAAGTGCACTGTCTGATTCTGCAATTGGAAATCCTGATAATACTTCTTACCTCTTCCAAGATTTATCTACTAATGTTCTGAGGTGTTATCCCTGTAAAAGGCTGTCATACCTTTGATTTCTTTATTACTATTCAAAAATATAAAAGAGCCTTACTTAATGTAAAGAGCTTTTTTTTTTTTTTTAAGCTATATGTGATTTTTTTTCCCCCCCTGTGATTGAATAGTAAGTCTGACATAAATTCACTTGCTGACATTTGGATGTTTATAAGGATGATTTGGTTTAGTGGTTAGACCTATTGTATTTCACAGGGGTGTTGTCAGGCTTAATTAATTATGCTGCAGCAATATGCAGTGCGGGTTTTTGTGCCAGCATCTTCACAGTGCTTCGCAGGGAACTTCTAGTACAGGATGGTTATTGCCACACCAGCTGATTTTTGCCTCTGCCTCCTTGTGTGCATCTTTAACCAGCAAAGCTGTGTCTGTTTGCAAGAGGAGATTTCGATTTTTTTTGTGTATGAACTGGACAAGCAATACTGAGTGGAATCGCTGTAAAAAAACAGGGCAGGAAAAATCCCATCCCAGTTTGCCTGCCATCTGCTGCTCTTGCTTTTGAGGATATTTTAGATGGAAAATACATGGTGAATAGTCATATTTCTTATTTTCTTCTGGTGGTTGTAGCCATCGGGGCTGGAAATGTCATGTAGACCATTTTGCCTAACTGCCCCTTGTGAGTTTAGGATAACTTCCAGGATAGATTGTTATAGATCTTCTGTTTGTTTCTTCCTGGAGAAGTTACAAATGACTCATGCTCTGGGGCATTTGCTACCACCATAAGGAAACTGTCCAGCAGTGTAAGGAGCTTCAGTGCTTGATTCTTTTCCTCTAGATCTCCAGCCTGAGGCAGGATGTAAAATGTAGGAAAAGAGAGAGTTGAGCTCTTTTTAGTGATGAGTCCACACTGAGATGTTTTTGTAGAAACATGAACTGTAAATCATCTGTTGGAGGGTGAGTTAAATACAGGGAAAACAGTGCATCATGTATTCATACTTTCCAAAGAGAAAAGAAAGATGAAAAATAGCAAGGTGTGAACTTGTAAAAACGTGTTTCAATTGGCATCTTTGAAATAAATTTGTTCTTATTTTTGTCAGACAGGAAAAATACCTGGTTTTATAAATAATTGCTACAAATATTATTGAAAATTACTTGGGGAATCAGGTTGTTTTATAAGGAATGCCAGCAGTTTTGATTTCTTCTCCCAACCACCAGGCACGTTTCTTCTTTCTTCAGGGACTTTCCAGGAATAGCAGGAATGTTTGGGATCAAGTGCACCAAGTAAATCACTTGTCTTAAATCTTCTGGCCTTTGCTGTTTGGCCTTTTTTGTTGCTTTCTTTATGTGCTCTGGGGTTGTTTGAGGAATTTTTGTGCACTGAGGGTAGGTGGCATCTCTGGGCCAGCTCTGCTCTTCCCTGTCTCAGTCCCAGGCACGCAGCTTCCCTGGGCAGCGAGGGGCTCCGAGGGACCATGAGCTAATCCGTCCTGCTAAAAGGTTTAGTCCTGTCTCTGTGAAAATTGAGCACTGTAATTCTTCTTTGCTGCTGCTGTTGTTTTTAACCCAGCCTGATTTACCCATCCCTCCAGATGACTTTGAGGAGAAAAAATGCTCTTAGCGTTGTGGGTTGAGTAACGAGAGTAAATTGCTTTGCTGCTGCTGAGAGCTCTACGGGGAAGGGTGTAGGAGGGGAGGAATTTTGGCTGCAAAAAATGGTATCTCTTGAGAAGCCCTGCCTATCTGAGTTGTAGTTTTTAAAAGGTGCATTTAATCAGGGTTCATGGCTTTACATATTAGCTTTGGCGAGTTGTTGCTGTGTTTTTAGGTTACACAGGGAAGGTTTGTCAAGCCTGCTGGGATGATGAAGACAACAGTTGAATTTTTTTCATGTGTCTTTGATAATACTTGAAAACACTTGTTGTCTTGAAAAGGTGTGGCAAGAGGATCTGAGCAGGAAAATTCTGGAATGATTCACCCTGCTGAGGTTTCATTTGTTCTGACCAATGCAGAATGGTCTTGAACTGAAAACAAGCAAAAAGCCACCTCTAAGCTGCCTTTAAGACTTGGTATTTGTGTTCAGCAGCCAGGTAAATGAGAGGAGGGCTCTGTGCCTACTGAGATTGTAATGTACAGAGTTCCAGGGGTCACACTGGGCTGGCACTCAGAGCAGTGACCCAGGGCAGCCTCAGGAGCTGGAGCCCTGCTCTCTGAATGTGCTTTTGTTGTGCTCAACAATGAAACCTGATCATGACTGAGCTCTTGGAGTGCCTGTGCAATAGCAAACAATGCTCTGCCACCACACATAGCAAACCCAAAATAATATGGCAGGGATTGGCTGCAGGTTTTCAATGCAGCCTGATGCTGGTACACCAACTAGCACTCTAGAAGCCACCAGAGGCCTCTAAATCTCTGTAGTACCCTTGTTAGTAGATGCCTGGGGATTTGTTGCTATTTTAGGATTTTTCTATTTCAGCACTATAAAATAGGGCACAATTTAACTGAAGGTGAAGATAACTATCATATATATTTTTTTAATATCTACTTTGTTCTTCAGCTGTTTATACTGTGTGGAAGATGATCTCTTATCCAAAAGGATGTGTTTTACTTTGGCTTCTCTTGGAGTAGCACAACCACGTATTGATTCAATACAAGAAAAGAGAAGATGTGACTGCCATGAGTTACTTGTAACAGAAGTGTATATATCTCAATTTACCTTATGGTTCCCTGGTCGATATATCATCTAAACTGACTGGTTTTATTTTCCTTGTTGGCCTTTGATTTCTTATTTAACTTCTTGAAGGAAGCAATTGAAATTTCCTGCTGCAAAACATGTGGACAGTAAAGGAAACCTCCATCAAAAACTACCTAAAACTGGCTAAGGTTCCTAATTTTTTGTGAATAGCCTCTGTAGCAGAGGATGGTAGCTGAGTAAACATCAAACACTGGGACATATTGCCAATTAGCAGAGAAGGCAGTTCTCAGATGTAAAAGAGCAAAATCTGATGTAATTTTAAAGTCAAGGGAGATTTCAGAACAATTTATGATCCTCTCCTTCACTTCTGAGAAAAATTCAGCAGAGCTTTCTTTTTACTTCTTTCAGTATGGTTGGAAAGACACACATGGGGAAAGGCCAAACTACCACTAGTACTAAACTACCCTCCAAAACCAGACTATCTTTATATTCTCAGTGGAAAATACAAAAAAAAAAAAAAAAAAACAAAACCAAAAACAAACACTCCATTCCTTTATTTTTTTTCATGTGCTGTGGAACTAAACTAATGCCATAAGGACAATTCGAGGGTGTTACTTCAGATGCATGTGTAGCTACCACATTTATGATATTTTAATAAAAACTCTGTGTTCAATATTATCAGTACTTGGCTGAGGGAATGCAAAATCTGAACGGGTGCAAGGTATGTATTTATAAAGTTTGATTTTTTTTAAAGAAAAAAGGAAAGATCCTGCATTTCCTCTGGGTTTCTGTTTTGTTGCTGTACTCAAAATTACAAAAGAGAAATCAGATTGGAAATCTGAGCTACTGTAATGCTCTACTCTTTTAACATTAAAGCACTTGTTTAGTTGAGGTATTGTAAATGATTAACATAGTTGGAATTAAATGAACAAATATTCAGAGGCTGGTCAATTTTTATGATTTTGGGGGGCTCTAATTCTAGTTGTATTTTTGTTTCTACATTTTATTAAGGAATTTATATGACCTCTGTAAGGTTGGATGATGGGAGACAATCCAATAAATACCTTCTGGATGGGTAACTGTTATCTGTAGATAACACTTATGGTTTATGTTGTCTGTGTGGGCAACAGGGGAAAGTGATTTAGAACTGTATGACAGTACTATGTCTGGATTTATGATATACCATACAGTATGATAATTGAGGCTCTCTTCCTTGTTTTTTATATATGATTCTTAAATGAGAGCAGAATTTTATTTTAAAATAGAAAGGCCTGTAGTACAATCTGTGGCTCAGAGCAGAGGGGTGAAGGGTAGAGGAAATATCCAACAGAACCCTTTAAAAACTGTGGTCTTAAAATACACAGGGGATTCACATAAGTGAAATCATATGCATTACAGAAATAGGGATCTATTTGATACTGCTGTAAAACTTCTTATTGACTTCCTTCCCTCCTTCACTCTTGTCTGTGTCGTACCTTAGAGAAGACTCTCCTTTTGTTCTATATATTTGACATTAAGCATCCTGGATTTTATCAGATCTCCTCATGCCCTTCTCTCCAGCACAAATTACAGAGCTCTTGATGCTTGCAGATACAGTATGCATGACATATTATCTTATTTAGGAAATACACCTTTGAAGGTACTGCTTTAATAATAAATTAGCTGAATTTGACTCAGCTAATTTGGGTGTGGAGAAAATACAGTGAAATTAACCTAACAAAATTCCTTGGACTTGGCTTTGTAATTGGGTGTAGCTTTTTTTTTTTTAAGGTGTGATTATCTCAGTATTAGTAAAAAATATTATGTGAAAATGATAAAAAGGTATCTGGAACAAAGATACATCAAAATCCTGACAATCCTCTCTTGGAGTTGCTCTTCTGGAACTGCTGCAAGAGCCATTGAACACTTTTAAAGTTTTTGTTTATATCTTGGGCTATTATCAAAGGTCAAGCAGCTGGAAAAAAAGATTTAGAGCAGGCCCAAGTTAAGCAGACTCAATTCCTTGGCATTACAACTTTGCTTTAGTTTTAATTGAAGATAAACAAACTAGCAAACTTTCTGGCTTCAACCCATTTACTCAGCCAGCCAGAGTAAGTCTAAGCAAATGTGCAAGTAAACCCATCAAAAGAGATTCCATCTGTCTTCAAGGTGTGCTTTGCCCAGTGCTTGGTCAAAGTAAGAAGCTCCTTTGGATGGTGGGATGCAGAGCAGCCCCTGGCTGGGGTCACCAAGAGGATTTGATGGCTCAGTCTTAGCCCAAGGACAGACCAAACTGATTCCACTTCATAAAATATGTTAATTTTAAATATGTAAATGATTTAGTCTTGCTCTGGAAAGGAAGAAAACTCCTGTCATTAATTTATTGGTCTGGAACATCCTTAAAGGGAACTCAGAGTCACAATTATTTTCTGGACCTTTTTTTAGAAAGCAAAAAAAAAAAATCTTCTAAACCTCCCTTTACCCTACTCTCCTTCAAGGTCTCCCTTTCCCCTCCAAATCAGCAGTTAAACCACAAAACTGATCAATAAAACTTACTTTATTCTGCATTAGAAGGCACAGACATTATTAACCAATTATACCTATATCAGTTTTTATAAATATGGAAATGTAGATGGTGGTATAACTACTGTATAGTTACTCTTTTATGAGACTGAATGGTATTTAAGCAGATCATTTTCTCACTAGACTCAGCTTTCTTCAAGTATCAGTTCATTCTTTCAGAGACAAGAACTTCAAGAAACCATAAAATCTGTGTAAATTAATAAAACTGTGAACCTGATGCAAGTATATAACGCTTCTATAAAAGTTTTATAGTAAATTGGTTAGACTGTTATTGAATCCACTCAGCACAGATGCTGATGGAAGGCTTCCTTTGGTTGCTAATATATTTGACAATCTGTAGTGCATTTATGAGCAAAGAATGCAAACAACCTAACTCTCATGTTTGGGTTTGGCAAATATTAATTGGAGTATGGCAGTGAAAACCTGTAGGTTTGGTGGGTGTTTTTCTTTTCTACCATGTGCCACTAAATCATATTTTCTAAAATGACATGTTCTTTGAAAGGCAAACATCAGTGTAATCTTACCACCCTAATATACCCCATGTATGTGAGATCAGTCCACATGAGAGCTCAAAAAAATGTACAAACGTTTTAACAAAAATAAATATCTACTTTCTAGGCCCACATCATATTTGCCATGTTAGTTTACACTGAGAGACTGCTTTAAAAATGTAGAAAACATCGACAGTTTTTATTGGATGTGCTTGAAGATAAATAGAGCTGTTGAAAAAGACACTTAGACATTTAAGTGCAAGAAGCCACACTTGGGCTTTTAGCATACATGTATGTCTAAACTGTGAAAATGTGAAAGCAAAGGTTATGATTCATGGGGCAATGGTTTCTTTCCATACCAATTTTTTATTAGCATATGAAGTACAGGAGCTTACTCCAGGTATTCCCCTTGAACTTGATTTAATCCACTGGCAGCTCTCTAACACTAGGAGCTGTGGTATTTTGCCATGCATCATACCCCTCTACTTGTTATTACGAAATTGCTTCCTTATACCTTGTGATGGGTCCTTCAGTTTCTCATAAATTAATAAGGCATTGGTGAATATTTGCAGGCAGGTTTTAAAGCTCTGAATCTGCTCCAATGCAGAGACTAAAAAAAAAAAAAAAAAGAGAGAGAGCAGATAAAGCAAGATTTCTTTTCCTTACAATGTTCTTCCAGTATGAAGCAAAATATTATTAATCTAGACTGCCTGCTACTTTCATTTACCATGTAGCTGCTCATGGGATTACAGGCACAAAGGTTTCATAAATTTCAAATGAAATATGAACATTTGTTGTCAAAATACTGTTAAGCTATAAAAGCTCTGCTAGTAGTCGTCCTGCTCTTTTATTGTAACATTTATATCCGTGGGCGTTAGTGTGTTCTTGGGTCTGAAGGGGAATTTTTTTTTTCCCCCACTTTTTTTTTTTTTTTTTTTTTGCACTTGATTTTCATCCAGGTGACAGATAACAAGGCAGGGGATTGGAAAAGACATACTTCTCGTTTTTCACACTATGGCAGATCCTTTCTGTAATTATGTGACATTGCAAGGACCTTATCTAAGTAAGCATAGCACCTTAGATACAATTTAGCATGTGGCTTTTTTTTCTATTTCCCCAAAAGTGCAGCAATGTGTCTGTCCTGTCTGCTTCCTTCCTCTCTTTGTGCAGCATTCAGCCCAGTGCTGTTATTTGACATGGCACTTGTCATACAGCATGGGGGAAAAAAAAGATAGAAAGATAAGGGACACGAGTATCTCTCTGCTGCTCAATGTCTGGGTTTAGAGTCACAGAGCTGTGCCACTAAAGCTTTTACCTGTGTGAGCAAAACCTGTCCAACTTAATAGGATTCTTTATGGGAGTGCATAAGTTGTGGTGTTCAACTCTTACAGGGAGCTTGTTCAATATATAGGTATTTACAGAAATGAATACGTTCAGAAATCCAAATACAGAAGTCTCTGCTTTTAGATATCTAAATTATAAATTTTTATTCATGATGTGGCATTAAAAATAGGCGAAATGATTCAGATTCTACTTTAATAACACCACTTAAAATACTATAGTCAATACAGTTTGCTTAGAATTTCTATTAGAAGATATGTATAGGGTGCTAAAATAGTCATTCATTCTTTGTCCAAGGTATAAGGAGGGTTTCTATACTGTGAAAAACGATTATGACATGTTAAAACTGTGTAATAGTAAGCAGACACTTTTCAGTGCTGATGGGTGAATTCTGGAAATGCTCTATTTATTTTCTCTCTATTGACTAGTTGCATTCAGGCAAGACTGCCAGTGCATTGACTTGGAAAACAACTGAGACTGAACAATTTCAAACCATTGACATTATACTGCTTCATTTGTGAACTGCATTGCTTCTGCATGCACCAGTTACTTTTTTATGGAGTGCTCGCATGTTTAGGAAGCTTTCAGAGAAGGAGAGTTGTAAGCCAGCTTGGAAAGAAAGCTGTCCATTTTATCAATTTTATGTTTATAAGAGCACCCAATGAAACAGGCTGGCAGTTTTAAAAAAATAAAGTCATGGATCTGCTCTGCATGCACTTTGATGCAGTATTAAAAAAAACAAAAAACAAAATCCAAACTAAGGAAAGGAAAAGTTTTAAAAAGGTTTGCAATTTCTCAGTAGAGAATATTTTCAGCTTTTGAAACAATATAATTTCCAGCTGCTACCTTCAAGGAAACTTTTGCCAAGTGTTTTGTAGCACCGGTGTATGGCAGAATGAATGAGAAATTAATTTGTGTCTGAGATTTAATTTGTGTCTCTGACTGTCTGTTCCTGTCATGCTGACCAAGCTTCTTTGTTACCAATCCCCATCACTTCTTACTAGCATCATTTCTGCTACACCAGTGTTGGCTTTGTCTGGGAAAGCACTGTGACTGTGAGGAGTGTTTTCTTCTGTTATTGGGTGCAGAGTTTTCTCTCACTGAGGTCTGGAACAGGACTACTGGCCAGAAATTGGGAATTTCTGTGTGAGGAGCTGAATGTCAGGGCTGTGTCCTGCACAAAGCCCAGCCCAGGATGTGAGCAGTCCTTAATCCCTTGTGTGCTGGTGTCTATAGACTCAGCACGGGTTTGTCCAAGTGACCAGCCTCCAAATGACCCTGCCTGATGTTTATTCATATATTTTCCCGTTTCTGATCTGTTAATTAAGCCAAAAAAAAGGGAAAAAAATCCTCCTCCTGAGGATATACCTCAGGGAACCTATGGCCTCTGAAATTCCTACTGAGCCCTACCCTTTCCTAGACTAAGGCAAAAGAAGCAATGCAATCAAAACCCTTGTAAAAAAGGACAGAAGAATACTGTTCCTTCTTTCTTCTGACAAAGACAAGGCAAAGTCACAGCAGCCTCCTGCTCCTAAGCATCAGCATGGACTAAATCTGCTAAAAGCTCATGTCTTTGTGCCCACACTGTGCCCACAGCGTCCCCTGCTCCCCTCAGTGATTTGTTATAGCTGTAGTTGTTTGTAATTTAGGAAATAATTCTGCTTATCTTGTTTATGATGATGCATAGGAGCCCTTCACACTCTCCTAGCAGCACCACTGGTCTCCTGCTAAGCAGAATAAAACACAGGCTGGGTGATGAAGATGACTGGAATGTGCTTTTTGCAGCCCAGCAAGCAGCGTGGTTCCTTATACACCTGAGGACAGCTCCTGTGTGTAAAATCCATCTTTTCTGCTCACCTTCTTGAGGGAAGACATGTTTTTGCTGCAACTTTGTTTTTACACCCTAAGTAGGTGCTTGACTGCTTACACTGCATGGACATCTTGCATTCTGTTATATAAATGCATCAAGTTTGTTTTCATGAGAGAATGTGAACCACGGGTTATCACCTACCCATTTTGAAAGATACCAGGGGCCTTTAAATGATGGATTATGAGCTCATTCCCAGTATAGAGGAGGAACTTTTGTCTCTGGCCAGAAATGAGAACATTGCCAACTTGATCAAAAGGGAGATCAGCGCTATGATGGCTGCAGTTCCAGCTGCATAGACTCTTCACTTCATTACAAGATATATTTAAACTCTCTCATTTAGAAACTCCAAGATCATCCTTTCGTTAATTTACCTGTCCACCTATGAATGGTGTTCATTCCTGCTGATGACAGTTACTCTTTGTGTAAGAAAGACGGAGCCCAAATATTTGTGTAGAGACTGATATTCCCCAGATTTTCTTTTCACTTTAGCCTCTCCTTTGCTATGGAAGGAAACGTGGGCACAGGAGCACAAAGGAAGCTGTGATGGTCTTTGCCAGACCCCAGCTCTGCAGAACTGAGTGCCCAGGGCTGGAGGGGTCTGCTGTGCCCCAGACCTGTGCTTTGGGGGGATACACTCACTGTGTGCTTTGGGGGGATACACTCACTGTGTGCTTTGGGGGGATACACTCACTGTGTGCTTTGGATACCCATCCTGCACTGATGCTCATTCAGACTCTTCTGAAGACACTGGCTTTTTGCAGTCAAAGGCTGTGTCTTTCTGTCAGGAAGCTTTCTTGACTTTATTGACTGCACCCCACGTTGGCCGCGGTGCCAGCCATCGGGCGCTGTGTCCCGTTTCCCAATTGTTGGCATAACCCACCTCAGGATCTGCCTGCTGGGACAGCCACTGGAGAAATCTGCTGCATTCAAGGCATAATTTTATTTACCTTGTGGCACTCGAAACTGACATAGCACCTAGTGTAATGGGTGTTTTTCTCTGTGGATGAAAATGCACGAGGCACGCGGGTTTGATGCAATTGGTGAAGTTCTGCTCCTGTTGGTGGCTGGGATTTGCCCAAATGGGGTCGGGTGTGAGTTGTTCTTGGCTGTGAAAGGATTGTCTTGGTGGTCAAGGCACAACTGCACAATCAGGTGTTTCCTGTACTAGCCAGGTGCTTCTCCTGTGTTAAGCCTTCCCCCCACCCATGGTATACTTTTAAAAAAATTAACATTAGAGAGGGGCTTTTCCTTTTTCACATCTTGTCGAGAAAAGGAAATGAAGAATCTCACTGCTGTCATTGAGAAAATACATTATCTCAGAAAAATGTGCTGTAGAGTGTAGCTCTCGCCATATGGCTCTTGCTTCATCAGTCGAAGAGAACTGTTTGTGAAATCGTGGGCTTGTTTTTTTTCTTCCTGTTTTCTGATCCTGCCCAGATAGTTTTCAGTGCTTCCAAATATTTATATTCTGATAGGCTCCCTCGTGAACTTCTCAAGCACATTAAAATGGCTTCAGAAACAAAGGCCATTAGAGAAAGAAAGGGCAGGCATGAACTGAAAGGCAAATAACATCTTAAAATATGTAGAGGTAGGCTGTAAATGAGATTGGTTCACCGGGACGCTCTTTTGAAATATGAAGATAAACTGCCCCTCTGACCTCTGACGAAGTTACATAATTATTTGGGAAGGTTTATCTCTGTGTCATTTCACAGTTTTCTCCTGTTTGTGCCACTCTCTTACTTCACATTAGGGGGAAAAAAAAAAAAAGCAAGCATGGAAAGCCTCTCTGGCTGGTTATCTGAATGTGGAATCCGCTGCTGAAAAGACCCTGGCCCTCCTGTTAACACAATACTTTTATCCGGTAATCACAGCCTGCGGGAGACAAAATAACAATTCATCTGGAAAACGAGATTAACTCATTTAAGTTAGGCAGTGATCACAGAGAGAAGCACGTTGGTGTTATCTGTCTGAACGAAAGCATACAGATTGGAGGGCCATTCCGGTTCAGAGGGTCCGTGTAGCAGGCCCAGCTTGTTGAAAGTAATTGGGCCCTGTCAGAGTATGCCTTTGTGAGATATGGATATTACAATGGAATTCTATTAATCTCTGACAAATCCCCTCTCATCTGATAAAGGCTGTATACCTCTGCTCTTCATTACAACAACTCGCTCCTGCTCTGTGGGGACTGGTGGGGCAGAGCCCCCGTGGCTGTGTCACAGGTGAAAGGTGGTGCTGCCCCTTCTGGGGGTCTTTTAATCTGTCTGCTGCCAGGACTGCTGGGCTGCTGCCCCGTGATTTGCTCACATTTTTATGGAGTTTTCACTTTAGGTTATTTTTGGCAAAAAAAACCGCTTTCTTTTTCTGCTTAGGTATCCTAAATACTTTTGTTTTCTTGTCTTATCATTGGAAAATGGAGGCTGAATTAACACATTGTTAACAGCATTTGTACTGTTACCTAACCTGCTTCTGATGCAGAAAGTTACAGGAATACTATAATTCTTATAAACACCTCAGTGTTTTAAATATTTGTATATTGAAATCATAGGAAGAACAGACAATACACTGGTAACAATGCATTTAAGGATGTCCTGGAGCACTTCCCATTTTTTGTCAGTATTTGGTGAGCTGGTAGCACATTGAGGCCCTGATTCATGGCTTAACCTCCTAAATTCTCCAGTAGTAGCAGTAAGTGTAATAAGATATGGAGGAAAAACTATAGATAAGATATGGCAAGTTAGCATGGGAAAGAGAGGAAAGAGAAGTTATGTCCTTCCTTCATTTATGTCACTCTGTTCCTAGGTAGAATTCTTCTTTAGTTGTAATTATTTCTGCTTCCTAATTTTGTTGTTAGCATCCTAGCTTAGTTTGGCCCTATTTCTCCTGAATGTCACAAAAAATTTTGTGGAATGTCTGTATTCTGGCCATTTACACAATTTCAAATGATTTTTTTCTTGAAGCAAGCCTGAGGAAGTTATGTGTAAAGAAGGCAAACCATAATACTATTTCTTTTAGGTAATAAAGGACCCACAGCCACACCCCAGCTGTACATGTCTTGGGAAGAGTCATTTGAAATAATGTTGGTAGGAAGATTTTGACAATATTATCTTTAAAAAAATTGAGCTTAGTGTTAACTCAGAGTTGTTTATCAGCAGCTTGGATTGTATGTTTGTGCCCTGAACACCCAAGTGAAATACAACCAAGAACAAGAATGATTGAAAGCACTGAAGGTACTGCTAGCATTTAAGTCTCCTGTCATCATATATATCATTTTACCCAGGGGAGAAAAATATAATTTTTTTAGATATGAACATGAATGGATTGCTGGTGGTTTATGTTTCCTAAAATGTTCTGCAATATTGGTTTTAATAAATGTTCAAAAATTCATAAGTCATTTTTTAAGCTAATAATATCTATCTGCTTTCACCAAAAGATACAGTGTGGCAAAACCATGTGGATTTCTGATTCCTTTTCTGAAGCAGGGTGAAAAAGATTTAAAAAGTCAAATGCAGCCATCCCATATCATCTTAAAATATAACCTTTGCAATATACCTAAGTCTCCTTCATGGTATTGTACACACATTTAGCAATAGAGAGGGAGAAACAGTGCAAAAGCATTCAGGTAAGTTAGATGGAGTTCAGCATTAATAGCTGAAATATCAGTTAGCAAGGGATATAATAGCATTTTAGTTTTTGGCTTATAGTTGTAATAATACCATCTTTCAAAATTCTGCTCATTGACTCACCCCAGGTGAGTACTTCTCTTTGATAACTGAGGAAATATCACCAGGTTGTATTTTGGTTTGGGATTTTGTTATTGGCAGTCTTGGTGGGAAATGCAGGTGAGATCTCACGCTATGGTCATTGTACATTGCACTTGCACTTTGATAGGCCTCACATCTATTTTTATTGCCTGATGTCTTAATCTTTTTAGTTAGGATTAGCTTTGCAAGCCTGACAGAGCTGATGGGAGGGAGATCACAATGTAGTTTACTACGGCCAGCAGGATCAGACTCTTTTGTTGGTCACTGCTTACATTTACCTGCTCTCCTCCCAAACCCATAAAGTCTGAGGCCCAAGTTCTGAAATAGGATAAAAATCTCCCTGGCTCTTACAGTAACTGCTGGCCATGTTCAAATCCAAAGGGAGAATTACTCTGCGAGCATGGAATAAAATCAGATTTCCATATTCTTGCAGGAGGAAGCATACAATCAATAACTGAATTCAAAATAATTTTACTAAGGGCACAGCCTTACAAAGAGGTTATTCCTTTGCTGCTGTGGCATGAGAGTTTTATTAAACTCTGTGCAAGTTAATTTCTGGTAAGGGCTTTATTCTCTTCTTGAGGTTAGCTTTGCTTTTCCTTCCCATTTGCCCAGTGATTAGCTCTGGTTTTATTTACTCATGGTCAGGTTCCTCAGTGTTCCACCTCATCTCCTTTCTCAGCAGTGAGAGTGCCACCAGAGGTTTCAGCTGTACATGGTCCTGGTGCAGCAGTTGAGTCAAACACAGTCACAGAGAATCAAATAAAACACATGGATTGCAGCTAGTTTTGTCAAAGTGCTTAAATTACCAGGAATTTATAACACAATTAAAAATATTTGTCATTCCAATAGCATGCTCTGTGTCAATTGGCTTTTCCAGGCAGGACATCATTAGAGATGTCCAGGTTTGCTAGAAAATGTGAAGATAAATATGTTTCCAAACTGGAAAGAACAACAGCTATGGCAGTTGCTCCATATATAACTCCTTTAAAATCCATGTGGGATTTGTAAACACAGCCCTCAGTACCTTCATATGGAGCACCTGGTGGGAAGGTTTGGTGCAGAACAGTTCAGTTTGACCACCAGATGTGACTGGATTATTTTAAGGGATGTTGGCAAGTTAAAATTACACTGATTATATCATATGACTTTTAGTTCAAAAGCTGAGAGAAAATTGCATTATTTCAGCATGTTAGAGAAGGGAAATTTTAAATGTAAAAATGTGATTATTTGTACAAGGTGGTTCTATTGTAGTGGCTTTATAATCATTCATGTAACACTTTTATGTGTTTGGTGGCAATACATAGTTTAACAAACATAATCAGTTTCAAAGAAAAGGCAGGTGCATGTATTAAGAGGCTATCTAAATATATTTGAAGCCAATTTTTTGTCCTTTTTTGTTAGCAGTGCATCAGTCAAATATTTATTTACAGGGATTTTTTTTTTCCCAGTGGAACATTGTGTGTGCACCTTAGTTGTTCTTGATCTTGTTCATTTTAGGCACGTTTTCACTAAAGTGTTCTTCTTCAAGCTATTCTCAATTCAATTTGAAGTGAAAGGTTTCTGAGTTTGAGTAATTTACATATAAAAGCTTTACTGTACATTTTATAAAATGACTGTGTTCAGAAAACAACCATTTCTATTTAACAATATTGTTATTCCACAAGCTGAGGTGCTTTCCTCACTCTCTTTTGCTTTTACTAACAATATTTATTCTTGTCTTAATTTTAAATGGTTACTGCCTGAAAATGTATAACTTCCCCCTTTTCTGTCCTACTATACTGAAGTGACTAGAGACTTCCTGTGATATGTGATGTAAGAAGATTAAAAATATGTTTTTTTTGTCAAGGTAGGAGTGACACACACACACACACAATTCTTTTGAGACTCTCCTCTCTTGTTTTACTTAAATAAGTGATAATTGTTGATGGCAATTTTGAACTCACAATCATTGCTTCCTGTGCTGAATTTTAAAATGATTCTTTGCATTTTATTGTTATCTGTAAATCCCCAGCAACCAGTTCTGAGCCCCTCACTAGTTTATCACATCTTGTTTTAGAGGAATATAGGAACATATGCAACATTTATGAATAACATGCTGTAAAGAGAGGCAGCTGAGGGCACTTCAGATTGAACCTTGGATCAAGATGAGATCTGACCATATAAAAGTACACTGAGTACCTTAGTGATATTAAAAGATGATGCTGTTCCAGAAATCAGCGCGTTTTAATTATTCAGGAATTAGTTCATTAAGTTTCTCCAGTTGCATTGCAAACTAGTTAGTTTGTAACATTTTTCTATTCAATAAAGTAATTAATTTTGTCTGAAAACAATAAACCTCTATTATAAAGAAGATCCATAAAGCAACTTTAGATTTAATGTTTTGTTCTCAGGAAGATACTGAGTATAAAGCTTTATTTCTTAAGATTAATCATTGATGAATCTTCTTTTTTCTACAGCAATAAGCAAATGCCAAATAATGTTTGCTGGCAGATGAAAGATTTTGTATTTGCAAAGTTTGGCTCATCACTGCAAAATCTTATGAAAAAACTGAGATGCAGATTTCTAGTGCTCTCAACCTGTTTAAATGCCATTTATACAGGGACAGGCAGAAATGCTGCTTTGTACCTGGGCATTACAAGTGGAAATTGCCATGAATGTTCTGTGGATCCCACATAGCTGCCAAAATGCAGTTAAATATGAAGATTTTTGAGTCTAAAAAGACTTTAATTTTTGAGGGATCTTGGAGATTTTGAAGAGATCTTTTAGAGTCTTTAGAGTGATTTTTTTTTAATTTGTTTGGTTTGTGGAATTACAAGTGTATGAGATCGATTTTGTACTTTTTGATCAGATCCAGTACTCTGTGTTTATACATTTGAGGATGAGCTAGGTGTAATTATCAGATTGAGTGGGAATGTTTCCCTTAAACAAGGAGCAGCAATTTTCTGAATTAAAATCTCTTTACATCTAGCTTTTCTCATAAGGCAGAAATTACCTTCTTATGTTTTTTAATCTACCCACTTACAGTTATTTACCTCCAGTTTTAAGGAGGGGAGTGGGGTTTGGTATCAAGAGCAGTAGGCTGAAAAGTGAAGGAAGATGATATCTTAGCATTCTGCAACTTGTATCAGTGCCTCCAAGCTCACCAACTATTCCTTCCTGTGTGAGATAACCCTCTGCCCCAAAGAATCACAAACTTGCTGCTCCCTGTAATTCTGTTGTCCTAGTTGCTGAAACAGCATCTATATATTTTATTTTTTCAGAGATACACGGGTAGGGTAACAGAGGGCCTCATTAAGGGCATCTGTTATCTTAGTTCATATTTTATTCTGAATTTTAAGAGTGCCTCAACAGAAGGGATTAAGTGAGAGAAGAACAGACCATCTTTTTTTACTGCTCTTCTGTACCCATTGCTCCCCGTGTCAGGCGTACCCCGTGGTTACTGCTGTGCAAAGCTTTGCAATATGGTTGGTGCAACCACATTTGGCAGTGATTCACAAGCCATTGCAAATACCATTTCACAGCAAATCCTAATGTAGCCTGAAGATAAAACCCATTGTAAACACTGGATGGGTTGAGACTGCCTTTGTGCTGATAAATATTTCCTTAACGTTTAGATGAAGATGCTGTGCTTGCTTTATTGGAGTACAGTTGTATCTGTAATGCCAGCAGTGGTGAGGAGACTGGCAAGTTATGGAGGAAAGAGGAAACACCTGGAAGTTCTGGTAGGAGCAGGGTGTCCTGTGAAACAATTTGCTTTTTTGAGCCTCCCTGAGGTTTGCCATGATGAGGTGTGTCTGGGACCTGGGCTACTCTGGACTTGTGTGTTTGTGGGGACACGATGCATGTGTCCTACCAGGATCTAAATCCATGAATTTTATTGCAAAGACATTCTCAGGGCAAGAAATCAGTTTGCTTTTTATCATTGTGTTGCTGCCAAACAATGAATGTTCTCCCTCATTTTCCCTGAAGCAGTTCTGGTGTGTTTGCAGGATGATTGCTGGATCAGGCATTAGTGTCAATAGCGCTGTAAATGGACTGACACTGTGCACTGCCCTGCAGGGAACCCAAATAAACCCAGTTCTTTGGGAGCTGTGGGAAGAACCAAGTTTTAACTGCATTTCTGGCCTGTACCTGAGAGGGTTTCTCTCTGCCAGGTACAAATTTTGGTGTGTCTCAGGGCTGAAGGAACTGCGGGCTGTGCAACTGCTCGGAGGAGCTGATGAGTGCATCTCTATTTGGAGCTCATGAGCTGTGATGCTGCAGAGTGGCTTGCCCTAAACACAGACTTGCTGAGATTTTGGTGTTGGTTTTTCCCCTCTCTCTCCTCCCATTGCAGAAAAATAAAGCTTTACAACTGATTGAGGGATGGTGGGAGGGAGTGAAACAGAGGAAAGAGAGACAAATCACCATCTAGAACAGTACAACGTGAGTCATCTTTATTTTAGTGCTAATTTAAGAAAATGTTGCAATTTTCTGGTATTGTCAGTAAGGAGACACTTTTTAGTGAAACCCACTTGACTGGGATGTGCAAGCCTCAGGAGTGCCCTCTCTTATCATGGAATTAATGCTGTGGCCAATATTTTACTGTCAACATTGATTAGAGGTTTGGGAGGATAACTGGCACGAGGTCTGGTGCCCTCCCATTCTCGAGGATAACAGATTATAGCAGTGAGCAACATGAGGGCAAAGTGTCCCCCTCCTAGGCCAGCTCAAATACCTTAGATAGAGACAGAGAGCTCCAGAAAATCTTTGTGTTTTGAGAGTAAAGTAGTGAAGCCTGGATTGTATGTAGTTGGCTTGTGTGAAAATGATAATTTAAAATGTGCCTATAGAATGAAAATTTGACTGATTCTACAGAATTTTCTTTCATGTTTCCTATATATTGTTCCAACTAAGGTCATTTTTTTGTTTCCAGAAGGCAATTCAAACTGCATCAAAATACTCTGCTGTCAGAATCCATTGCCAAGGGCTCCTTTTCGGTGCATCTTGGGAATAAAAATTGGAGGGAGGAAAATGAAACACCATGTAGGTCTTCCTTACTTTTGGGAACTCTCAGGACATATACAGGACAATTCTGGGGATATTGGAAGGCAAAGAGTCCCAAAGTTGGACTACTCAATGCTGCCTTACTGACACTGAGGAATAGAATGATTGTATTTTTTCCCCAGATTCTCTACCAATGTATTGGAATCTTGAGCAATCAGTTTATCTTCACTTCTTGTTTGTAGTAAGAGGCAGCAATACTTTTTGAAAGTACTGTATGTTAAAAGCTCCATGTGTAATTCAGATTGTGTTATTGATGATAATTTCAAATATAGATGATAAAGAAATTTTTAATTATTTTCAGGCAGCATTCTTGTCAAATTCCTTCTTTAGTCACTGAAAATATCCCATTTGTACTCTGAAGTAATTGCTGTAGGGAGGTTTCAGAAAGTGCAGGTGGTCTCATTGCTGTCCCTGGGGTTTAATTGTGCCAATTTGTTTTTAATCCACAGATAAATAATAGTTAGGAATTACTGCATTCATATTTGTTTCCCATCCCCATTATAATATAGTGGTGCTGCAATTGCTCTTGGTGTTCCCTCCTCTGTCCAAACCCGATTTTGTAAATTTTAACTGAAATGATGAGGTAGTAAATCTCAGCTACCAGGCACATGAGCAGGTTAAATTACCCAGTGGAGAAGTTGCTTATTTGAATCATGTCCAGGACATGAGGAGCCCAATCTGAAACTATTCACAGCCAAGAAATACTAATTTTAATATATAACAGGAGATCTCTGCCTTCTTAATCCTGGAGGGCACGTTGGACAAGGAGCTCTTCTCTAGAGTTATGTCTGTGGACAAGGCCATGGAGGGACAGTTTCTTTTCAAATGTCACTGCTTCTTATATTTTTTTACTGCCCCTACCTTTGTGCCCTCTCTGGGTACAGAAGGGCTGCTTCTCCTTCATCCCCAGGTGTTTGGAAATGCTCACTGCCATTCTGTTCTGCTCTCCCTCCACAGATCCTGCTTCTGTCAAACTCTCTTCAGCACAAGTAGAAGCTTCTATGAACTGTAGAAGAAGCTTGCATGAAGGGTTCCAAATTTTGGGAAAGTTAAATGAAAATCTAAACATTTTTCCTCCTTGGTTTGCTTTAAAACCAAGATATCTTAAATTTTCTCATGTGTAATGTAATTGGCTTGCTTGTCACAGCCCTAATATGGACTAATTAAATGTCTGAAGTCCTCTTCTGTTTTCAGCAAATATTCTGCAGTAGGAATATCTCATCTACAGAAGAGCTGTGTATATATTTGGCATTTTAAAAAACTTATTAATTGTGATTATGGAGAAATTAATTGTGTGTTACACAAAGGCAAATCTAGTCAAGCAAATCTTGAGATGATTGTGCTAAATATGTGAAGAGCATCTTGGAAATAATCTAAAATTATCTAAAATAATCTCTTAGTGTCTTTAATTGTTTTGAGTTATGTGTATTTTTAAAATATAGTTGACATGAGAAAGATTTTCTACTGCACACAAGTTAGAGAAAAAATGAACTGGTTTTGATGGTGTGATTTCCCTGTTTCTAGAGAATAGATGAAAGGATATTCAGCATTTTAAATGCTGTGAAGTAATTTTATTAATTGCCTCTAACCAAGAAACAGTTAAAAGACTACTTTGCCTCCCTTCTTTTGGAACAAAGTAAAGGCCACAAATCAATTTATGAAGGTTGCAATGTGGATAAGACTTAGACTATTTGCATAGGATCTGTGCATGGTAGAAAAGATTAAATAAGGTGACTGAATTCTTGGACTTTGGGGGATAATGTGGCTTTATACGATTTTGTTGTTGTTCAGTGCCCTGTTTATAAAAGCAAGTTTATAAAGTCATATATAACTTTCATTGAGAGACTGCTGGGAGTGGATCAAGACTTCACAGTGGCTGATTTGGAGCCCAGCATTCAGATCTGGCAAATGCTGGATCCTCCTTGTGTGACCCTTACAAAGGGAAGTTATCTAAATTGTCCACTTGGAATTACTTTGACAGGGGTTTTGAAAATAATTTCGACTTGTGGGACAGATTTATATCTGATTCAAAAATATAATTTGGGTTCAGCATCCCTGCAGCAGGACCTGCAGAGGGAAAAGGTGGCTCAGCCTGTGGGGCTGCTCTGAGCAGGGAGCTCAGGACATGGAGGCTTCAGGTGTCTGCTGGGTGATGTGCTGGGCTCTCTCTGCTGGTCATTCACTGGGTTTCAGGATTGGTAATCTGGGTTATTTGTGCTCACTCTGCCTGCTCCAGGCTGTGCCACAAGTATTGCAGGGGGAAATGCTGAAATGCTGCTCAGACCGAGAGCTCCTTGGAACAGCGAGACTTCTCCATATCTGAGAGGGAAACAGGAATGAAAGAGGCAAAGAAACCCACATTGTCAAGGAAGTGTGTGAGTGTAGAACCTAATTATACTCCCATTGAATCCAATAACAAGAATTCCTATTGATTTTAAAAGGAGAATGATTTGGCAACATTTCATCTCCTCACTCTGCACTAGCAAGTGCATAATGGTCTCTTTTAAACCTATTCATTTGTTTCAACCTTTATTGGAGGACAGAGTGCTTACAGCTGGCAGAAGAGGGGGAGGAGAGAAGCTGTTTTATTTATAACACAATTCAAATAAAAAAAAATAAACCAGACCATCACAAATACATTCAGAACTGCAGAAAAACCTATTATTAAGGAATTACAAGGTTTTTGCCTTCCCATTCTAACCAGCTCTTTTTTGTGCCTTTGACATTGCTAAGGGCTCTTTTTTTGTAGAAAAAGACTCAGAAACTTAGGAAGTGTGCACAAAAGTCTTATTTGCCATTTTGTGGGTCGAAGCTGAGCTTCATGGGAGTGTTATTGTTTGCTTTGCTTTTGCTTGTATTTAGCATGTAGCTTTTAAAAGCCCTTCATGGCTGGAGAGTTTTTATTGTAAACATAAAACATTAATTTAAACATTAAAAATTTTACAGCTGCTTTTTAGTACATAAATTTTCACAGACACTCAAAGACGGTGATTTTTTGTTTTAGTGTTTTCTTTTTCCTAACTGCTCTGAAGTTGCATAGAGGGGGGAGAAAAACACAATATTGATAAAATACTTCGTGTTTAGATCTTTGAGCTGCAAGACCAACATTCTTAGCACAGGGGAGAATTCCTAGTAAGTATGGGATAAATGTTACTGCTGCCAAAAAAAGCAAACATTCCCACAGTTGGGATTTTGGGGCAGATCCTTGTTTTTTCTCCCTTAAACAGTTTTTCAGTAAATCAAAAACTTGAAAAAGGAACGAAAAAGGAAGTAATAAAGCAAGTCAATCTGGTCCTAGGCAACAGAATTGTTGCTTTTGGTGTTATGTGCCATCACAACAGGGTCTTTAGAAAAGCCCCTTCCAGAGCTCAAGACAACAATAACAAAAAAATAAATAGAAGTTGTGTAGCAGTGGTAATGTTTGGATGTTTGGGGTTCTGTGGCAGTACAGGACACAGCTGATGAGGTTCCAGAGCAGTGGCTGCCCAGGTGCCCTGCTCTGACAGGGGGTGTTGGCTCCTGAAGGGAATGTGCTCAATTCTCAGCCATGTAAATGGGAAAGGCTTCACTGGTTTGAGTGGATCTGCAGGACATTATGACAGAAAATCAGATTTATGCAGTGAGTAAGCTTGTATTTTTTTTTTTCTGTAGCAATTCCTGCAGGAATTGGAATTTGGCAGAGATCTGCTCAGGGAGAGTGGCAAAATCAAGTGGCATTTGACAAAATTTTGAGGTGTCCTAGAAAGTGGGGGAGGAACAGGGCTGGGAGGTGGGGCCAGTATTCCCTGAAGTAGAATGGTTCACTAGTTTTTGTATTATATCAGTGGTAGCACATTTTTATAAAAGGAAGTAGCTGGAGGTGCTCTGAAGGCAGCAGGTACTGGTCTCCAGTTATAATAAATGCTGAGAGTGGAAGCACTTAAAGAGAGGGTCTATCATTATATGCAGGGTTGAAAAATAAACATACAGTTTTATCCTGCCCTGAGTGTTCAACTACCCAGCTAAAACTAGAGAGCAGATGCTTTTGGTTTTCCAAGTATTTGAGCAGGAGAGATGAGATGGGCAAGCCAGCTCTGGTGGTGAGGAGAGCCCTGGGTAAATAAAGTGTCTGTACTTCTGGCTTTTTCTTTGATGGAATAATTTGCAGAGTGACTGATATTACCCCTACAAGCCTACTAGCTAGCTCAATTTCATCAGCAATCAGTCACTTTGAATTGAAAAATCAAAACACACATGTACTGGATACAAGAATACATTATATGTATGCTTAATGTCCATTTGAATTTCATTTAAGGGTGTTATTAAGTCTCCATGCAAATAACTTCTAGTGGCACAGCAGATAAGTACAATGGAGAAGCATCTTCAATCTACAATAGCATTAACAGATTTATCTTTGTGTATAACACAGAGTTGGCTGGAGAAGTTGCTGAACAAATGAATTCTGTTTTTCTGCTTGTCACTGGATTGGTCTTTGCACGTCTGGACGAAAACCAAAATCAACAAATTAAGAAGACAACAGTATTGCTTACTTGTTTCAACTTTAAACACAGGAAAAGCACATTTTGAAGTTTCCAGGGGCTGTTGAAATGTGTGTTTCTTTGACATTGTTTGCTATTAAGCATGTTTGTGTTACAGAATTTAACAAATCAATCCAGTGCTGTTTGGCAAAAAAGTAGCAAAAGCTCCCAAACCATCAGTTTGTTTGGCTCAGAAGGATCTGTTGATGGAAATTACTGGCAAAGGCATTTAGTGTGTATTCACCAGAGTTTTATAAATAGTGCTAACTCAAAAAGCTAAGGAATATACAAATCCATTTACTGGAAAATTTCTGGTTTAAAAAATAATAATTGAGAAAACGTAGTGGTGGTGCTGTATGAGATCAGGATGGAGGGAGAGTTGGTTGTTTTCTTCAGCTACTAAATAACCCATGTAACTCCACACTCATCAATTTTTAAGTCTCTGCCTCTCCCTATTTCAAAAATTTGAAGTAAAATTACAATCAGTGTTCAAGGACTGATAATTTAAGCCACAATGCTGTTGTGGTGCCATTCCCCTGTGTGTCTGCCCAGCTTCATGCTGATGCAGGGCTTCTGACACTCACAAATCCATTCCCAGTGCTGTAGGAAAGCCACAGCAGTGAATTCCTCTTTCCCTCTTTTGCCCCTGTGCCGTTTAAGGAGTTGTGCACCAGTTTTTAATTTCTCCACTTGTCTTTCAAGCTTGAGTAGCCAACTCCAATATCTGGGAATGGCTGCACAGGAGGTGTTATTCATTAGGGCAGGTGGCTGGAGCATGGGACAGTCACCAGTGCAGATTTATTCCATGGAGGCTCAGGCTCCCAGCACAGGTCAGGGAGGTGGCACGAGCCTTGTACCAGTCCTGGGTCAAACACCCCGGTCAGATTGTTCTCTGCAAGAGAGCTCAGGCCCTGGCAACATCTCCTACATGAAAAGTGGGGGATGTTTCACAAATAAAGAGTTTGTCCTGGCTGGGATGGCTCTGGGGTTAATAGCCTGGACAAGTATTTCCTGAAATGCATTCAAATAAATAAGTGAACTGTCCAAAAACCACAGGCTTCAAACAAAGCGAGAAAGTGAAAATGGAGTTCTTCAAACTTTCAAGGAATTTCTCTCAGGTACTGTTTTTTTCATGGCTGTGGGACCCAGATGGATACATACATATGAAATTTGTATGTGTAAAGACGTCTGTACATGTAAAATTACATGGGTTATGAAATTTGTACATGTAAAATTCTTTTCAGTGAGGAGAGGTGATACAGAGACAGGAGAGTAGGATGGTAGAAATCCTTACAACCACAGAACTGAGCTTCCCTACACTCAATAGATCATAGAGGCTAAAAATAGTCTTTAAACCAAGTTGTAGAAAACCTTTTTCTCATTCAGTTTCCTATAAAATTTATATGTATACAGATATGTGTCTGCATCCATGCCCATATGCTGTCTGTACAGATAAATACCCATGTACAAGACAAGCACACAGGATGTGCACATATTGATTTTAAGCAGGCAGTGTTGTATTAGTACAATAAATGCTTGCAGGTAGACACCATAACTGGTTCACAGCAAAAGTGAAAATGCTGTTTTACATGTGCTGTTACACAAAGTTTGCTGCCACAGAGCATTTGAAGCACAGGCTTCATTATTACTGGAGTGCACATGGTGTCTATCCACCTCATCAATACATGTGCACAATGGAAATTGCATGGGAGCTGCTATCTGGACCTGCTGTTGGTACCTTTTTTTGTAATCCTAATGTTAAAATGTTTCTATTTCTCCTAACCAGTTCTTAGCAGACCATCAGTACTCTAGGTCAGGAAATATTAAGAAGTCTTTAAAGAAAAGCACTGCAACCTCCAGTAGCTCTGATCAGTTTTATTTTAATAATCTGCCTGAGCTTCCTTGCTTCCTCTTCTCTAGTAGTTTGGTGGATTTTTGGAGTATTTTTTGTGTTTACTTGAGCAGCACCTTTGGACTTGCAGGATCCAGCAGGTCCCTCCCTGCCAGAGCTCATTCTCTCTTGCTCAAACCCGTGGTCTCTGTGAAAAGTCTTTTTTAATTTATTTTATTTTTATTTTTTTGCCTGCTACTAACACAGAGATCCTGTCTTTGTGGTTTGTGGTAGGTGAACACTTTTTGACTCATGAACTTTGCTGCTCTGTCCATGTGTGGTGGGTTTTAACAGCCAGTACAGGCTGGGAAAGCTGATGTCTTTCTGCAACAGAGCACAAAAATCACAGTTCTTCCCCTGACTGAGCTACTGCCTTGCTTACAGCTTGGATTTTAAATTTGTTCTTTGGGCAATAATTTGGAAACCTTAGAAACTTGTAGTGATTTATGTCTGAGTCAGTAGTTAATCTAAGATGCAAGAGGCAGGTGGTGAACTCATACAATGAACTTTGATGTTTTTAAACAAACCTGTGGTGTGACAGATTCTTCCCATCCAAGTACAAAGAGAACTGACTTCTCAGATAGCACTCCTGAGTAAATAAATAAATAAAAGCATGAATAAATAAAGAAATCCTTTAGTAGAAAACAAAAGCACTAAGAGAAGAAAGTAATAAAGTTAAATCACAGTAGTAAACACTCAGTAGTACTGGATTTAATACATATTAAGCCTTGTGATTCTGGCTTGCTTATTGCTTTAAGTTCCATTGCATGATCCTAATTCAGAATGCTGAATTCAGAATGCTCTCAGGCTGACAATTTTATATGCAAAGTAACATTTATCTACCTATTTGTCTCTATTACCCTGCTGAAAGCTCAGAGGAAAAAACTTAAAGGATGACTCCTTTGTTCATAATACTCTTTAGATTTCTTTTAAAATGGGTATTTCTGTGTACTTTTGTATACTTTCAGTGTATTTTCAATATACCTTTTCTCCTTGGCTGGGCTCAGGCACTGTAGCTCTTGGCATTCATATTTTGTAAGTGCCTCCTTTGTTTATTTTACATGAAGGCAAATACTGCACCATTCCCTTACCTTTATGGTATTTCTACTGTGTCTTTATTATTACATATAATAAGTGAAAGCACAGCTATGTTAAATTTTATCCAGATGAACAGCAAGGCAAATATGTGAAGAAAAATTATCCTGTGTTTTCTAATTTTGAACTTCTTCCAGTATGTTCTGTGGCAATGGAGTTAATTCATTTACTCGGGTTGTGTTCAGTTCCAGTGATAAGTGTTTTAATGCTCAAGTGCATTTTTTTACACTGACATCTCAGTGAGATGCTCAGCTTTACAGAATGCTGATTGATCAGTTGTAAAAACAAAATAGTAAATCTTAATGTACTAAACTGAATTTATTACACTTTATGTCTATTTCCAGGGAAAAATAATTTAGATTACTTTCCATGCTTTATGTATTTACTGGGTGAAAACCTGGCTTACCATGTCCAGAGCAAAATTCTTCTGGATGCCAGAGAGCTGTACCAGCTTTGGGGTTTTTGGCTTTTGGTTAACCATTAGAACGTGGTTGATAGCTGAGCATGTTAATTTCTGGTTATAACAGAATTTGTTTTGATGGAGGCTTGTAGAACTGCTTCAGTACAGAAGATCTCCAGGAGAGAATAGAGCTTATAACTTTCATTTCCTCTTTACTCTGAAATAAAATTTTCAAATTTTGTCCTGGATAATAATTTGTTACAAAACAAATCAAAGGTGTCTCAAGTTTCAGAAAAATCCCATTGCCTGTGTTGTTTGACCGGTATTTCTCAGATGTGAAAAGGGAGGGATGAACTCTCTGGTCTGATAAATAACAAAAATATCAGTGTGATAAAACTGGCCATCCAGGAAAATCATAAATCCCAAGCCTCATTGCTGGGGAATGTGGTTGGCACAGTCCTGAGGTCGTGCACCTCCATCCAGTCAAGGTTTAGCCCATTATGAACATCTCACATAACAGGGATGGCACTGAACCGTCCCAGCCCAAGAAGGAAATAGAAATTTTTGTTTGTGCACAACCCAGAAGTGCAAAAATATTTTCCTAAAGATTTTAATATCATCTGTTTGCCAGTATTTATAGAAGAAAAACCACCCCAAAACCCAGGTTTTTTCTCTCTTTGAATCTTCTTTCACTTACTTATAACTTACAGGCTGTGTGGGTGGGTTCAGAATTTATAATAGTTTGCAGGTGTTTCTCACTGTTTTTCTTTCCTTTACTGTCTTTTTGTTTGTTTAAAGGAAATCACAGTGGTATGAGTTGAGTTGGAGCTTGCAAATGTAACAGAATGGTTTATCCTGGCAAGGTAGGAAGGAAGGACAAGGGAAGAGAAACAAGATGAAAATGGAATATAGGTTCAATTAATTAAGGATAGCAAGTAATTTTAATCTGAACTCAGTTATGCAATTCTAGGGAGAATAGTGTTGAAAACTTACATATGGGAAAATATTTTCTTAGGTAAGACTGAAGTTTTAGTTCCAAGATAAACCTAATTTTGACCTTAGTTTTGTGTGAAAATCTATTTTCTCCATCACATTTATTTTAGAGAAATGTGTCCAGTTGAGTTTGCCCAAATTTTATGCATATCAGTCAATCTGATTTTGGTGTGTGGGATGTATTATTTTTTTTTTTTAAAGATTGTATAGCCAAGATTCATTGAGCTGATAAAGACAGTATTTTCATGACAAGTTTTTGTTTCTCTTAACTCTGAGCTTTCTGTAGTCTGGTGATTATTTCCTATGAGTCAATCATGTCTATAGGTGAGTCAATCAGTGTATGTGTTCTTTCCACCTTAGAAATATTCCAGAGCCTGAATTTAATTCCAGGCCTCCAGTGATGTTAAGCCAGGGCCCCTTGTGGGACTGAGCTGCTCCAGCTTGGGCAGCAGAATTTGCAGCAACCTTCCAGCAGTTCTGTGCTGCACTGTTTCTACCTACAGATGTTTTTTACCCAGTTCCATTTTCAGTGGGTGATTTTTTTATCCAGTTATCAGTGCATCATTGTGACACTGCAGGGTTGGGTTGGTTTTGGAAAAAAACCCCATCACTGAAGTGGATACCCAAGTGAGGTTCTTGAAACCTTTCTTCTATTTTCTGCCTCTTTTTCCCTTTTTATTTCCCTTGACTTTTTGTGCTCCAGAGCACAACTGGATGGACTGGATTTGGCTATTGCTGTGCAGTCTTGATTCCCAGTAAGTCCCAACTGTGCTGCCCCTTGATTTAACAGGAGGGTTCGCTTATGAGCAAGGCAAAGTATTTTTCCCATTCTGCAACCCCATGAGTCAAATACATCCATGTTTCATGCTTTATCATGTTACATAAATAATCTTATCTATCCCTGCAGTATTTCTGTTAGCTACATCATTGCTAAATTTTGTAACAATATGCCCTTTGCAGTAAAATGTCACCAAAAAAGTTATATACTGTAATAATTTTCATCTGTTTCATAAAGACAGACAATTTTTAAGATTCATGTTCATTTCATCATTGAAATCCGAGTCTTCGTACATTAATTTATAATGAAACCTCATGCTCCCTTCTACATTGATCACTAATTTTCTGTCTCCTTGATATGTGTTAAAATAAACTATAGATATAAAGGGCACGTTATATGGCTGACACTGTTGAGTTAAATAGAACACACTTCTCTAACTCATCCCTGTGGTCTGGCCTTTGTTTCACAGGGAAAAATCCTCAAAACCCAGTTGTAAAAGATGGGCTGCTTTCAGCACACAGATGATCTTGTGTGTTCCCCGTTTCTGTCTCCAGATAACCTGAATAATGAATTTTCCAAGGGTGGCCTGCAGCCCCCTCTGAATGCAGGCTGCAAAAAAACATTTTTGAAGTTGCATATAAAAACATTGCGCTGCAGCTGAATATTTTTTTGTGTGCCCTCCAGATCAAAATCAATGTTGAAAAAGAAAGGATGATACAGGTTAAGAACATAACATGAAAACTGAAGCAGGGGATGTGAACTGAGGTGTACCTCGTTTATTATCCCACCTGACAACACTGAGCACCAGCTGCATTTACAAACAGCAGAGCTCCAGCAGAGCCTCACGGGGAGATAATCTGTCCTGGAGCACTGGCTTGCATCTCTAACACAGTTACAGACTGATTTAAGTGGCAGAACAAGATGTTCAGTGTATTTCCAATTGTTTTCATTAACAATGATAAACCTATCGAGCTGACTGCTGCAGTTCAGTTTTGCTGGGAAGATGTCCCTGCTGTGAACCTTCCAAAGAGTGGGTGACATTTTCTGCTCTGTGGCAGTCTAGGGCAGGAAAGCCCTGGTGCACTTGGAATAGAAGGAATTACATCTGAATGTTGCCCAGTGCAAATATCAGTGGGGGAGAAGGTAAGGCTTCAGAGCTCCCCTGGTAAATTAATTTTCCCTAATTACATTTCATGGCAGGAAACACAGATATTAGAAGTGCCTGTTGAAATAATACAGTATTTAAATTCTGATTAATCCATAGGTCAGGCAAGAACTGCTCAATACATGTCTCCAGAAGGAAAGCTCTGCTTTGCAGGAAAAAGGGACAAACATGCACACAAGTAGACAGGTTGAGTAATTTCGAATGCTAGTTGAAATTTGGTGGCAGACAACAGATAAGTTAAGCCAGTAGCTAAAAGATTACCAATAGTGTGAAACATCATCACTAAGACATCTTCCAGAGATCTGAGGCAGAATGATTTATCAACTTAAGTTTTCTTCCCTCCTCTGTCTTGGGAAAACTGATTTTTATTTTGTTCTCCCCAGAAATCCTTTGGTAAAAGCCTATTTGCAATTCACCAGGACAAATAATTATTGGTAATATGGGTACCATGAAAATATTTGTGTTCTGGTGGGGTCCTAGTTCAGGCTAAAATAGTACTGGTTAGAAAACTGTTATTTTATTCAATTTTTGCCAATATAACTACTTGTCAAGCATTTTAATTTCACTGTCTTTTCCTTTCTTAAGCCATATTTCCTTTTGCTTTTCGATTACCCTGCCACCTCCTGCAAGGAGTCCCAGGACTGCTGAGATACCAAATTACTCATTCAATTTCTGCCTAAGTAATATTTTATGATCTTCCCTGTTGGTTGGACTGTAGTGCTGAGGTCTGGGGTTCCCATGGACCATCCTGCTGGAGAAGGGATGTGCAATCCCAGTGTGTAACTAGGAGGAGTTACAGCCTCTGGATTATGCAGAATAGATGGGAAAGACTCCCTCAATTTAGCCAGTAGCTCCAGATTCAAATCCCCCCAGTTCAGGCTCTTGTTTTCCAGATGCACAGTAAGGAGACATCCCCCAGACAAGTCCCAACAATGTCTAAAAATAATTTCCAATCCTTTGAGGTAAACACCCAAATGCTTGATGTTATCAAAGGAGGGTTTCTTTGTCTGGGCTGTTCACACTATCCTTGCTGCAGAGCAAAAATCAAGTTCTTGGAGTTCCCAACCACGTGAAGTTTTGGGCATTTGCAGCTGAATTTAGTTTCCAGTTCTCTGTTCACATTAATTTAGAGCAACACGTAGCAGCAGTATTATTGTAAAAAGGGATAATTATGAATCTTTCAAGGCTAGCTGTTTCTGGAAAACATGCCTCAGTCATATGTGAGTGATTGCCCTGGATACAGAACAAACTGGATTAAATTCAGTGATCTGTGTTATATAGCTTAAGTTTAGAAAATTGAATGCTCCCTTTCAGTCTAGTAATCTGGTGAGAAGGCAGTTTATTTTCTGTGAGCCAATATGGGTTTTTTGCAGCACTGATTTTGTGCAGAATTCTTCTAAAGCCACATTTCAAACTGCAAATCATTTTGGAACCGGAGTTCTGCTGCAAACACTTGAGTTTACAGTGCCTGATGTGACTTTCTAAAAAGATGTAAGTAATGGATAAAGCAAAAGGATGAAGCAAAGAAAGCTAAATAGTTTGCTGTGACCTCTGGGTGACTCCACTGATGTAAGAAAGTTTCTTGGGATTTACATCATTACAGATGAGAGCAGAGCTTCCCCTTGGGGCATGGGAAGGAGCTCTGTGGGTTCTTCTTGGACCAAGGTTGGAGGAGAACAGCCACTGCACTGAGGAGAAACTATGCAGGGAAGAATTTCAGTGATAGGTACATATGCAGATTATCTCTCTGTAGGAATGGTAGAAGTATTTTACTGGTTTCAGAGATGAGAAGAAATTTTAGTCTAAAGTTTAAGCATATGGGGCTTGAAAAAATGCACCTCATCAGCTTTCATAGATGCTGATTAATGACCTAATTAAAAGATATACTTGATGTACCTAAACATTGCCTCCCTGCCCCATCCAATACAGAAAATGCTCTGAAATGATGAAAGCATTTTCCTTTTCATTACAACACACTGTTACACAAATTGACACCTTCTACAAAAATACTAAAAAAATAGTAAAAAAAAAAATACTTAGCAGCACCCAAATCCCCTCACTCAAGCACGTGTTGTGGAATCCACATGGAAAGGGTGAAAAAGGCTTTGTTTCCCCATTGGGACTGCTGAACTCTTGGAAAACACTTGGAAATAATTATAAAAGGTGCTTCTTGAAAAGGACAGTGTCATTTTACTGATATGTACTTGGCATTGTAGATCAGCTACACGCTGCTGCATTGACTTTATAAGTTCACTGTTAATGGAACCCGCAATAGGAAGAATATAGTGCAGGAAAAATACAGTTTATCTCTGGTGTTTTAATTTAATTCTGTGTAGCTGTGTGTTTTAGCCCAGAAGTTGAATCTCCTTGCAGGATCTCATATTGAAATGTATCTTTGTTCATATTGTACAGGTTGGAATATGTAAACCTCTTCAACCTATATAAACTAGAAATTATATTTCAAAGATATTTAAATAATGTCTCAAACTGCCATCCATCTGCCCTTATTAATGAATGAACAGCCCAGAAATGATTTTCACTTCTGAGTATTTGAATAAATTGCTAAGCAGTTAAGATTACCTCCCATGTTGAGCACAGTGGCTTATTTTCCGTATGGTAATAAATGAAGGTGATTTAATCATAATCAGTAAATGACCTGCAAAATTTCATTTTGCAGTGAAGCTTTTTTTAACCTATTGAAATGTGAAAGTATGTTTGAAGTAGGTAAACCTTCCTCCTCACTGAAGGCTGCTTGAATGGGCTGAAATCTTCTTTGAGTCTCAGTTTAGAGATCTATTGACATCTTAGTTCTAAAACGACTTTAAAATGTGGGTTTTAATGTAAACACTAAAAAAAGCCTTAGAAGCAGAAGTGTACACACACTTACTTCTTAAAGTGATGATCCCAGAGCTGCCACCCTGGGGGCACACTTCAGGGAGCAAAAATCCAGCAAAACCTCTGATTTGTTCTGCAACATGAACACACTTTTTACAGGCTTGGAATTGCTTATTCCGAATAAAACCGGGTGGGAGAGGGTGAGGAGGGAGCGGTGTGGCGCTTGCACAAACGCCTGCTCTCAGAAGTGGGTGCTCATGCCTGCCCATTTGATCTAATCTTGAATTTCCAGCTGGGGTGAAATGTCCAGAGAGGGGCAACCTGCTGTCAACTGGCAGAGTGAAAATTGTCTGTCCAGTTCTGCCCCAGCTGGGTGACAATTTTGGGTGGCAAAGGTGGTTTCTGCTCTGCCCTGGTGCTGTACCCTGGTGCTGCACGCAGCCCTTGGAGCTGCAGGACGCAGGCTTGCTCACCACAAGCATTTGTTTTCCTTATTTTACTGGGCTTTATCCTTCATAAGGGACACATGAAAGTGGCCAGTGACCTCCAAATATTTGCTATCCGGTTCTTCAGCTCTGTCAATATATTTGAGCTTTATTTTTTCAGCATTTCTGGTAGTGTAGCTCTTTTTCTCCCAGTCTGTTATTCCCCAAGGAGCCTGAGGGCATGTGTAGAAAATACATTCAAATAAAGATGGACAGTTACATTCTGGTGTTTGAACTGCAAATGCTACATGTAAGATTTCAGAGATATTAAATTAATTGTTCTTGTTTTCTGGCACCATGGTACTCTCCCTCGGCCCAACCCAGCGTGTGTAGTTATTTTAATAAAACATGATTGCAGCTTTTCAGCCTTTTTGACTAACATGAAGTGTCATATTGGCTTAACAGCTGATGCATCTCCAGTCTGAAAAACATATCATCAGGAGGAATTGATTCAGATTTTAATGGGGCTTTTGCATCTCTGAGCTCTGTTCTCTTACAATCTTATTTTACACTTCTATTTGGGTAGATTCTTTCAGTTCAGTAATTTAATCACCTAGCTTCTCTTAATTAAGGCATCTTAACCAATTTGATAGTCTATGCATTGTAAATCAGGGATGCCTAGGCAGAGCAGCCTTTTTGTTATCCTTATCAATAATAAGATGCTTAAGCTTTTGTGGCAAGGATGCGGCGTGCAGAGCTTTCCATTCCCCTCTGTCTCCTGTTAGCACTCCATATGGTAACATTTAAGTGTGCTTCTCAGGCAAAGACTGTTGTTGCTCACCAGACTGGTCCCTTCAGGTGCTGGTCTCCATCTGTGGATTAATTCCCTTCCATCATTCTTGCCACTGATACTGGAAACAGCTGTTGTCTTTTCCTCAGTGGCACGGGGGTCAGGAGATGACCTTAATGAACGAGCCAGCAGCAAACTCCATCTACCAGTCTGTCTGTCTGCCTGGATAAACTGGCCAATTCTTCCTCACCCTCTTTCATCTAGTTTTTTTATGTCTTTTATCTTCATAGTTTACTTTTTTTTTTTCCCCTTCCAATTTTTTAATAAAATTTTTTTTTCCCTTCCGATTTTTGAATACAAATAAGAAAATGAACCCCACTAATAGAAAGTTTATTGTGTTAGTGACTGTAACTTGGTGGTAACATTTATGTTCAAATTCTCATCTTTAATTGTGATGTTCCAATTATTTTTTTTTTTTGGTGAACAGACATTGTACAATCACTCTTGGTTACTTAAGTTACACCTTCATTTGTTTTGTAACCAGGAAAAAAAAATTCAAAGCAATCATAAGCACAAACACTTCACTTTAAAATAGATTTAAGATATTACTGGATGGAAGATATCCTTTCGTTGCTGCCCTACAAATTCTAAGGTCAAATACTGAATTTATCACTCTGTTCTTGCTTGGGAAAAAGTGCTGTGAAATGAAAATTCTGACTGTTTAAGGATCTGATCCTCCTTGTGCTTTATGGCACGAGAGGTTCATTGGTAACCTGTTCTCCTTGCCACAAGGAAGCCGTGGCCTTGATTTCTTGACAAATGCTGCAATATTCAACAGGATGTCAGAGTCTGAACTTCCTTTGTACCTGGGAAATGTTGGAGTATTCTTGCTCAGTAGAGCTGTCTGAAAAACCTGACCTGGGAAAATGTCTCATTGAGTATTTGCAGACAGGCTGTGGAATTCTCAAGAATCACATGTATGAGGGGTTTGGTTGTTTTGCTTTTTGTTTTTGGTGCAGTTTAGCCAAAAAAATTATTGTTAAGTAGTAAAAGGGTGCCCGCTATCCAATGATACTCTACTGCTGTCAGTCATTCTACCTAATTTCCTTTTAATCTGGACTAATTGTTCTAAAACCAGTCAGGCTTGGATGAGTTGTTCTACAGCACTGAAGCTTGATGGAGGATCTTTGGGTAGAATAGGATCCAAGGGCTGGGTGTTGGAGTTGCACAAATTCAACTTGAAAATAGGATGGATTTTTATAATAGGAAGGGTAGTACCTCTTGGAAAAAAAATGTGTTTGTGACTATGTGTTACATTTTCCATTGCTTGAATCTTTAAGTATAACATTTCTGTATGAAATGCAATAAAAACAGTCCCCATTAGCAAATAGAAATTCTGAATTTTATGTAGGAATTATTATCTGGAATTCAGTGTGATTGGATGATTCTGGGTAACTACTTTTTCTGAAAATCAGATCCATCATTAATTTGACTTCTTACATTTTAAAATCTAAAGGTAAAGTAATATACATTTAATAGAGTATAGATTTCTGTCTCTCTCTCTTCTTCATCATTGCTGTCTTTTTTTCTTTTCTGGGTAGCCCAGGCAAACAGCACACATCACTGACTGCAGGAGTGTTTTTAAACAGACTAATTGAAATTTAGATGTACTGAGATGTAGATTGCGATCCATAAAAAAATCAAATCCTAGTTCTTTGTTGATTCATGAACTGCATTTTTTTTTCCCTTTAAAGGGGACTGAGCTTGCCTACCTGAGCTGTAGGTAAATAATGTAAGGGCAGTTTGCTGAGGGAGAAGGAGGATGTGAAAACAGAGCCACAGAGCAGCTGCCTGTGATGGAACAGAAAAAAAAAATCAAAAAATAAATTATGATTAAGGTGCAGGGGTATGTTATGTACACATTCTGTAAGATTTAGAGCCCAAATAAAGCAATTTTTTTTCTTATTACAGCAGTGGGATCCCTCATGAAATTCTTTGTACAATTAAAACAAATTTTTAAGGGGGATATCCCTTCTGCAGCTCTGCCCTGAATCTGGCACTATAAGCTTATCTTTAAATTTATATAGATTGAGAGATATATATTTAAATTTCTGTTCCTCTTAAGGGTAAATAAATATATTAAAATAAGCTATGGCTTGTATAGTACAGTATAACAATGATAAATGATGTTGTGTGTAATTTTTCTACTATTAACATAAAGTAATATAAACTGAAGGACACTAGTCTATTGAGAGAGTTAGTAGCTAATGTTCCATATCAGATGTGGACAATGTCAGGACTGAATACAGATTAGGCAGTGTCCTTTTCTCCCCAGGGGAATTAAACTTTGAGACACCACTGGCTGCCAATGGTTTTACTGCATTTTGTTGGTGCCTGTGGTGCCTTTCTTGGTCTATTAATTCAGAAGCTGTAAATGACAATGTGAGCAAAAAAAGCTTTTCCAGTGGGATGCATTTCATTTATGTATTCTTGGATCTACAATACCTTTTCAATCTGTTTTGTCACAATAACTGTTTAAAAAAATGTGTAGATTATCTGTGCTTTTGCATGAACCTTACCAGGATATTTTTCTTCTCTATTTCTTTTTTCTTATCCAGAAAAAACAAATTGATATATTAGGGAGACAGAATAACCTGGGAACTTTAAATATTGAAATACATTTTCCCTGCCTCCTCGTTTTTAATGATTTATTTAAAAATATGATGTATTGTGTAACACCAAGGAAACTGAAAATATACACACAATCTCAAATACACAGCCTGTTAGTTAGGAAGTATTCAGTTTAAAGTTTGTTAGAATTTAGTAAATTGTAAGAGTTTTCATGCATGTATTTTAGTTATTGCACATTTAAATGAGTTTATAATCAGTAATATAATGCCAAAACTAGATTTGGTTCTAAGGGCTTTTTAATTGAAAACAATTTCCTTTCTGAGACTATTCTCTCTAACAGGCAAATGCAGGAGGCTGTCAGCAGCTGTGGTGAAGGTGTGGGGAGTGTGTAGAAATTTGCACAGGTAAAAATAGGAATATTGGAAACAGGCTTGGAAATAGGTCTTTTGCAGCAAGAGCTAGAAGGTAATTAGATATCACATTTATTATACAAAAAGCATGAGGGTGAAATCAGTAAAATCTGCACACAAATTAGATTTAAAAAAATTCTAAATTTCATTAAAACTGAAGTTGTAAATGCGACATGTTTGAAAAAAAATTGTCTTTTACAACACCGTGTTTCCTTTTGGTTTGGGAAAAAAAAATGGATATTATTGGCATTTCACAGTCAACATGGGAATACTATTTTAGTTTTTTATCACCTCCCAATCCGAAGTTCCTATGAAGCAGAAGCTGAGGTTCCTTCTATTGACGTGCACATTGTTATTCTTCGGGTGATCTTTGATATGATACGTTTGTCATGGTTCATAAATTTTATTGTTGCACTAAAAACAGAGTTAGAATATCCTCAATGCAATTATAAAAATGTATTAAAACTGAGAAGGATAAAAATATGGTGCAAGATGGGCTTTTAATGATTGTATAAATGTTCACTGTTCCATGGGAAAAAATTGAGCTTTTCGACATAGGCATAACAGTGAAATGTGAAGTGCAGGGCCAAATTTTTTGCTCCTAGAATTATGTGGGTTTTCAGCATGTAGAAATGGTGTTTAAATTTCTTCTTGAAAAGCTGGAAATGTTGAGCAGCAGAAGAAAAGTTTGTGCCTCCCCCTTTGGTCGGCAATGCTATGAGGATATCTCCCCCTTTTCCCTCTTTGAGAAGCTGGGAGTCATCCGGAATAATACACTGCACTTTGCTTGCTCCTGAGCTTGGTGTGGGAATTAAATGTTTCTGTGGAGTTTCCCACCCAAGGTGGTGTCCTTGGGAAGGGGCAGCAGTGGGCAGCCCCTGCTGGGATGATTTTCTGCTCCCTCTGCTGAATGGTGCGCGCGGGTACCCAGAGCCTGCTGCCAACGCGGAGCGAGAGGAAGGGGAACAAAACAGGGCTGTGAAAAATTGAAACGCTTGCTCTGACCTGACTATGACAATTTTGGGAGGTGTTTTATGTGGTGATAGAATTGCAGAGATCTACCCTCACTAATACATGGTGCAGGAGACTCTTCTATTATACCTGATGACACCCACGACGCTGTAGTACATTATTCATTCAGGGCCCTTTTTGAAAAGGTCTTATGTCCTATATAAAACAGGCTATTATGTGATGCATACGTAAAAGAGGATGGATGTGACATTCCTCTCAAACTGTACAAACCCTTTTATCTGGTACCACCAAATACATGTTAAGCATTATTTTTGCCAGTAAAAGAATTTGAATTTAAAATTCAAAGCACGCTAAGCATGTGGTTTCTTAAAGGAGGTTTGTTTTCAAAATCTTGGAGATTTATTGGGAGAGTATAGATTGAGATATTTGGAAAGATTTAACAACATTATAAAATACTTTTCTTTCAATGAAGTTTGCATTTCACTTCTTATTGTGCTTTGAGTAGCTTTTGCCAACACTTCTCTATTTTCTGCTGCATATTCTGTCCACTTAAGCTGTGTCTTGTGTAGAGCACTGTCTCTGTACTTGCTGCTGATGCAGAGTTCTCATTTATTTACATTTAAACTTCAATTACCTGAATATAATGCTTGTCAATAATACTGAATACAGAGGAGTTGAATATATCCTCAATAATTTATACTAAATCATGTGATTTTCATTTATTGCTCTCTTCATACAATTCTTCCTTGTGCTTCTGTGCAGTATTGAATGATGTGCAAAGTTTTCTTGTCCTCTTTATATTGTTTTCTTCTTAGAAAGAATTTCGGTCTCTCCCACCCTCTGAATATGGACAGTACATTGTCTGGGAGTTCAGGAATTTAACTTTGCCTATTTTCTTGGCACTTTTCTCAAAAAGGATGTGTAAATATTTGTTCCAATGCAAACATGACTATAATTTTTATAATAGATAAAACCTACAAATTTTGTAATAGGTAAAAAACTTTCCAGTAAAGATAGTGAACATGTTTTATGTAATGTTAGAAGAGTGGAATGTAGTAATGTTGATGGAAGTTGATGTGGTTTGGAGGTGTTTCTTTATAGGCATTAAACAAAATGACATCAAGCCAAACAAAGCCTTGCATTTTTAATTGCTAACTTTTCCCCATTCCCTGTGTGAGTAGTGATGCATGAAAAAGGAGCATAAAATATCACAGAAGCAGAGTTCTTAATGGGTGTGTAGCTGTAAGAACAAAAGGAGGCTGTGTGAAGCGTGTGTAAGTACAACGTGGAGTACTTGTGGTAAATCAAAGGCTTGGTTGGGGAAAGGCTGAGGTAACAGACATTGCAATGTGTAAAACCCTAAATGCCTGTTTAGCTCATCCAGAATAAGGTACTTTTGATCTCATCTTCTGTTCTATGTTGTTCTTGCATGCATTCCCTTGGGGCTACTCCTTCAGTGTTTATAAATCTGTTGTTCTTCACCCCCCTAACTATGAAGCCTGACTTCCTAACAAGAACTCAATTGCAGACTTCCAGAAAAGAGAGAGAATTTTAGTTATGAAAGCACAAATTCTCTGTTGAGAACTCTTTCCTGGGTTTGGAAGCCCTAGCAGTAGCTTTCTTGCTTGTTTTTGAAAGAATAAAAGCAGCTAAAGCAGCTTACAGCTGTAATTTTCAATCAGAGATCTAGTGAAGATGGAGCAATAGGATTCGTGATCTCTAAGAGTGTTAGTAGGATAGGAAACAAAAACCCCAATGAATTAAAATGTGGATCAGAGAAGTGAAGAAGCACAAAGCAGAGGTTAGTGAAATGTATGCAAGTGTACACTTGAAGAGACAGAACTGTGAAAATTCCTTTCTGAGCAGTGGGTGAGGTGAGAGTCTCACAAACTCCAGCACTGAGCCACCGAGGTGCATGAACCCTCCTTGTGCAGCCCATAAAAACGGTCACTGAGGACTCACAAAATTATCAGTGCTCCTTATCAGTGCTAAGCATCCTAACCTCCCTTTTCCTCCTGACTTTAAGGTATTTAGCAAAGTATTAATCACTTTTCTGGAGCAGGACTTAAAACTTGAGCACTAAGTGGCTGCCAAATAAAGTTGCTACATTACCAATCTCATTGCACAGTTAATTGAGCTGCATTGCATTGATTTTTGAGTGTTTATCTGTGTTGTCAAGGTATTTACATAAGTAATGCAGACTATGTTAAAGGCTTTATGCAAAGCTGCCAGAATTCTCAGCCCCCCTCCTCTATGTATTTGCTTCTGAACGTGTTGCTCCCTCAATAATAAATTCTGAGGGCTGACAGTGTCTAAGTCTGCTGCTCCTTTGCCCTCAATTTCAGTGAGATGGGCCATTGAAAACTCATTACAAGCTGTTTAGACTCTGACTTTGACTTTTGCTCAGCAGTGAACAAAATTAACAGCTCTTGGAGGTAGCAAAAGAGGCACTGAGCCAAAAAAAAAAAAAAAAGATGAGAGAAGACATTCAATATTATCTCTATTAGTCATGCAAACAAGCTTAAGTCCAAAGTACATGTGTTCTGCACATGGCTGTAATTGTGCAGCCTTTGGTGCTTTCATCCTTTCTTCCACCTTTTAATACTGTGCAAAGAGCTTCACCTGCATGGCACATACACACTCTGGAATGTGCTTGCATGCCAAGCAGCAAGACTCTGAGTGCAGCAGAATTGCTTCATAAATTTAACTATCACTTTCAAAATTCTATTTTTTTTTTCTAATTTAGTGCTTGATAGTTTTTTATGTGATAATTTTAAAATGCTGTTTATAGCAAAAGTTACCTTGATAGGTAAAATATTCAGGAAGAAAGGTCTGTGCATATCAAGGTATCTATCAGTAAGCAGTCAATACTAAAATTGCTTTTTAAAGCAAGTTACTGGCTTACACTCAAAATAAACCATTTGACTCTTTTCTAATGATGAAAATTAAATTCCTTTAGAATGAGAATGACAAAAGTATTTATTATCTGCCTTATAATGACAGTCTGCTTCTGAGGAAGTGACAGAGAATTATTTTGTATAGTATAGACACTGGTGATGAATTTTAGGTCCTGCTCACATTAATTACTAGACATTTATGGCACGTTATTCAAATAGTAGTGATGCTTCCTCCTGATCCCACTTTGTCTTTTTTTTTTAACTCTTTTTATGTTATTTTGTGAGAATTATGTTGGCAACCAAGTGACATTTGAAATAGATGCAGTAAAAACTTTAGGAAAGAAGTGAGTCAAACAATTCAGGATACAAAGTTCTCTTTAACTGGTGCCCTATGTTTCCAAGCTGATGAGCAGTTGAGAGAAGGGCATTATATATACTAGAAAATAGTGAAAATTAATGGGTACTTTATGTACCAAGTTAAGCTTCACTCACATGCTACATTTGCTTTAAATACAGTTGCTTTCTTCTCCCAGTTTTCCAGCAACTAAAGTGAAACCTGACCAAGCACCTTTTTAGTGTGGTCAGAAAGTCAGTTCTAAGAAAGAGGTTGGAATTTGAAAGCTTCGAAGTTTGCAGTTGTGTTTTTCTGATCCTTACACCACAGAAAATTTGACCTTCATATCAGATAAGGTTAAAAATAAAATAATGTGGGGGTTTTTTTCCTGTTTATCTGTCATTATTTCATTTAGTTTGGTTTCCCATTGCTGTATCCTGTGATAACTGCACATACTTTAATTCCAGTGTAATCACAACTCCTGGCACTCGTCATGATAGCACTGCTGGCTATTGTTTCTTTGGGGTTTTTGCCCTTTTTGTTTTGGGTTGATTTGTTAAATAGTAATGATGACTTCATTTTGCTGGCCTTCCAGAAATGTACTCTGCATGCTTGATCTCGCTTCCAAACTGCAGCATTTTTGTTCTGCAAAGTCCCTACCTCACAAGTGCTCTAACCCTTTGCATTGCACTTTACATCCATTACTGCAGTGAGTAAAAAGTTGCCATTGGAAAAAAAAAAAAAAAGAGATACAGAAAAGGCTTCTGTGAAAGAGGTATTTTAAAGTAAAGCCTAAATATTTCAAGTATTATTGTGGTTTTATCAGTCAGTAAAATACAGGCTCTGTATTTTATATCACTCTTTCATGACTTTGTTTTCTTTTCTCGGTGAATCTCAAGGTGTGGAGCTGGTGAAGGTCAGGCAGGGAACAGATTAGCAGCATCTTGTACCACAATGTCACAATACTTAAAAGTGTTTACAGTGCCCACTGACACACAATGAATTTAGGACTGGCAGACTGAAGCGGAAATAAAACTATTCTTATTCTTCCAAAGCTGAGCAGGGGCCTCAGTGGTTTATGGTTGTTTTAAGGTCCATTAATCCTTGAATCATGAGGCCGTGTAAAAAGTGACAGCTTTAACATTCAGTCCCTGGGTTTATTTAAAATGTTTTTACTTCAACACTGTTTCTAATTAATAACAGTGACTATATGACCTGATTTAAATGTATCAAATACCAGGGATGTGGATTTACATTCCTTCCTAGGACATTTTATCATTTCCAGCAGCAATGTGCAGCCTGAATTGAACAGTGCCAACGCTTCCCAGGGAAGAGCTTACTCTAACAGGGAGAAAATCAGATACTGGACTTTAATGTCTTTTATTCCTTCTATTTATGGATTTATTTGGGGGTCTGGGTAGAAGGAATATGGCTTAGGAGCCAAATGACAGAGCAGTAACAGAATGTGTGTGTGCTCGTACAGAATATGTTCATGCTCAAGTTTTCTTCCAGGGTTTTCCATTCAAGCTGATCCCTGAAATGCAAGTCCCTGGAAGGAAACAGCTAGGGAAACATTGTGCAAAATAATAAATAGAAAACTAAATTGAACTGCCTGATTTTATAGCAAATGTGTTCTTTAATGCAAACTGATAGGAATACTTTTTGATAAACCTTTAGCAAAAGGGCCCTGTAATAACATCGTGATCTACATTACTGGAATCCACTGGCTTCTCTTTGACCTGTGGTTAGAATCAACAGAACAATGCTGACAAAAGTTTTAGGTTTTTCTAGTCATCATTATTCTTCCAAAATACCAGCTTATGTGACACATTGAAAAAGGAGATGTTTTCTGTGTACCAGAGTAACTCTATCAATATTCTGCCCCCATACAGATATTCACAGGGACAGATATGTAGTCTTAACCAGAAAATATTTTTAAAACAATCATGTGAAGGCTCTAAACTAAGCAGTGTTAAATTAGGAGGAACAGAACTAATATTTGGCACTGAGTTGCTCACAGTTCAACTTAAAGATCTGGAGAAACCATTAAAAATAAATAAAGAAAATAAAAGAAAAAAAAAAAAAAGAAGAAAAAAACTGTCCAATCTCAGTAGGCTGGAAGGCAGCTGATTTTTCAGTGTAACTGCACTGTGATGTAGTTTCCTGTGGTTGCAATAGGCTGTGTTAGAAGAGACCACTGATGTGAGACCCCCAACAAGGTCATTCTCCTTTCTCTCAAACAGAGGACAAATGCAAGCAGCCCAAATAAAGAGGCTATGGAATACAATCCTGTATTTGGGCACAGGAAGATTTTATGTAAAGCTTAGACTAGATAAGGCCACACCAACTCTTAGGAATTCTGGGCAGATTTGGGTTTGTAAAGGCTTTTCAGAGAGGATGTAAATCTTGAGAGATACTGAAGACACCTAGTGTTCTCAAAGAAGGCTGTTTATGTCCTTCTCATTCCTACCCAGGCTGCAGTCTGCAATGTCCTTTTCCCAGTATTTTTTTGCCTTACCTCTTGAGCTCTTCTTGCCATTCAATATAGGAACCTCTTAGCTGCCTGGGAAGCATTAAAGAAACTTCCATGTCAATAGAATTTTTGGTAGCTTATAGCTGTATTCTAAAATGACAAAATTTTGGACTGTTTTTGGTTTATTAGTCCTCTTTTTAGGGCCCCATATAAACTATTCAGAACAGCTTACCATGCCAGTTAACAGCACCAGTTACCAGAGCTATTGCTAAATTCCTCTTATCTGGTGATGTCCTTTAGCTTCTACATTTAGGCATGTGGAAAAACCCTTTCCATAGAACAGCTTGGTTTCAAAGATGACAAACAGTAAATTTTTCACTGAGATAGTTTCTCTGACATTACTGTCCTCTGGTGTTGTATGATTGAATTCCAGACATTAATTTCTGTGTAGTCCTTATATTCTTGTCTGTTCTATAAAAATGTATTTCCTACAACTAAATTACTTAGCCACCTTTAGCCTCTACAAACTTGTTGGTATTAAGATATTCTTTTTGAGAAATGGGAATGAGAAAAACAAGATTGTGTGGGAGTTTCAAGTCATCTTTGCCCTGGGGTGCCACAAATCTGGGAAGTAAAGCTTCTGTTGAGAAAGGAAGTAGTTGGAAACAAATAGAAATTATACTGGGGTGTGTATGAGTGAGTTTATATATGATGAACTTTATGAAATTTCCATCTGATATTTGGAATTTTTTTTTTTCATCAAGGGAGTTTATTTTTTCAGTGTAAGAAAAGTATAAAAGTTGGTTAAGATACCCTAAGTCTTGCTTGGGAAATATAAAAAGAAAAAAAATGAAGACATCAGCTTAAAGGAATTTAAGCCAAAAAATAAAATCAGACAGGCTGGGTAAGTCATGATATGAAAGACTGAAATAGTTTTACTCTTAAATTGACAGCCAGTGTTGTACATGACCCAAGAGGCAATAGCCCTCTCTGCAAAGTGATGGTTTTGCTCTGACTGGGGATGTCACCCTGTGCAAGCTCCTGGCTGCTGCAAGAGGGGACGCTCTGCTGGGTCCTTATTACTGTGTACAGGGTCCCTTCCCACCACTGAGAAGGGCATAACATCTGTATCATGTGGGCCTAAATGAGGCCATGGCACAGTTTTCATCAAACATTACATGTATTGTAAGCTAAAGGAAGAAAAGCATGGGATATAATTGGCATTTTTCTGCAGAGCAACTGACAGGGCTTTACAACTTATTTTCAGCAGGTGTTATGTGCATACCTTTGTTTCTGGGAAGTGACAGTACCTCATAAAGGAGGACAGTGTAAAGCAGATTAGCTTTTCTAGCAGGAGTAATGCCATTATGACATTCTCTTGGACACTTTTCGTACTATGCAGGAAAACCTGGGCCCATTTTTTTTAAGATAAATTACAGCACAAGAACAAAAAAAGACAAGTACTCTGTCATCTTGGCATAATGCTGGGGATTTGTGACTATCCATGCATTCTGCCTGCACTGTGCTCTACACTTACACCAAGAAGAAATATTGCTGGTCTGTACTGCTGCACCTTGTTCAGAATACCATAGTTAATGTGGTGTCCATTAAAGTGTCTTTATTTTCAGTGGCTTTATAACTCTGATAAAAAGTCTTTGTAAGCTTTAACAGGATAGCAGGTCAGCCCAGCAGAGAGTTATTTTGCAAAAGCTTTAAAATGAAGTTTCAACTTAAAAACAAAATCCTTTTTTGTTAATGAGATAAAACATTTACGCCAATTTTAGCGTGTCTGTTTGTTGAATCTTGCACACCAATAGAAACCTTTTGTTCATTGTGGGAGGAAAACAAATCCAGAATCTAAAAGTTGTTTTTCTCCATAAACCTTGACTGCATGACACTTTTTTAACTTTCCATGTGCTGATGCTATTTACCCAGAAGCCAAAAATATATTGTACTCCAGACACTAAAAAGTTCTTGCAGGTATCATAATTTCAGAGAGGGATATCTCTATTTATTTTTCATATTTTCACTTTAAAGAGATGCAGCTCATTCAGGGAAGACTTTCTAGCCAGGTGAGCCTTCATGGCCACGAAAGCTGCTACAGCCTCTTTGCCATTGAAACATGGGGTTGATTTATCTATGGCCCACTGAATTCACTGAGACCTCCAAATCCCACAGTGATGCTGAGCCTGGACTGGCACTGGAATGGAAAAGGGGGGAGTTACTTTTTCTGTCTCTGACTTCTGCAGCTTTGCTGTAAAATCTCTGTACAGATCTGCAGCTATGTTGTGTTAGGATAACTTCCTTTAATGCTTAAATCAACAGCAGATTGTTTAGTTTTTCCCATTCCCAGGGCTTCCATTCCTTCCTGATTTGCCCTTTTTCCCTTGACTTTTAAGAAGAGACACTCCTCCTGCTTTTGTCCCATTTTTCACCTCCAGGAGGTGGTAATTCTATTGCTCAAATGGATTCCTGCTGGTTGCCAACACAACCATGTAATTCTGAGGGGAGAAAAATGCCTTATCTGCAGTTTTGATTTAAAGCAATTTCTTGAAAACATAATAAAGTTTCTCACCAATGGCATTAAAGTTAATAATCCTTAATGTTGAAAAGTGGTGGTTAAAAGAAATGAATGAGCACTTGAAGGTTGCACTCTTTTATTTTAGCAGATAGGAACTCACTTTGGGTTAGATTACAGCTGTACCTGGGGCTGGCATGAAGGAGGCAAAGGGACAGAAGAGTTTCTGGGCCATCCTGGTACCCTCTGGACTGTGCCCCATCGCTCAGGTGGTGCTCAGGGAAATCCTCTCAAGACTTTTGGTCCCAGAAGGAGACAGAGCTAAGAATGAGAGGAAGAAAAGAGAGGTCTGGCCTCTCTCCTCCCCAGCATTAATCAGCAGTGCAAAGCACAGAGAGCTGCAACCTCCCTGAAGTGCAGGAGCTCTCTGAGCTCCTCCCAGCACAACTGGTCACTTCTGGGCTTTGCTTAATTACTATTCCATCTAATTTTTCTAGTTCTGCCTTTTGCATGAAAGAGCATATGACCTAGATTCAGTCTCTAGAAATTACCTCTCTCCATGTCCTTGGCAGGTGCTGAAGGGAGACTTCATTTGACTAAGGGAGGATGTTTTGTTCTTCAATATTCTTTATGTCAGAGGGTCTCAATTTATGTTAAATGTGTATCTTCTTTAGCTTTTATTACTGTCCCCAAGGTATTTTCTTAAAAAGGCAAGTGCAACTGGCTTCTTTCACTTTCAAGGTTTCTGTTACATATGTGTGTGTATATATAGATATATATGATCTTCAAATTCCTGTTTAAATATCTTCTTTCTAAGCCATATGAACTTAGGTCCCATAAGCTCACACTTTTTAGTCCATGAATCAGCTTCTTTGCTTTCCCTAATGCCTTTTCAAGTGCTATATTAATATCATTTTATAAGGTGGTGACACAATATTCTGGCTGGGCTTTGCTGGAGAATTAAATAATCCTGTTCTAACTTCACTGAACATGCATTCCCATTCTGAGCAACTGTGGGTACAAGCATGTAAAATAGAAGATATGTGTTGGCCCTCAGTGTTTTTCCCTGTCGCTTCACCTTTTGTTTTTAAGCAATGAGCTTACCATTATCCCAAGGTCCTTTTTGAATCCCTTCTGCTCTAAATCCATCAGCTTTATCTGGTATTTGTTCACTTCTGGCCAATGTGTAGTAGTTTATGTGTGCCAGCATTAATTCCAGGAGTTGTGTCAGCCAAGTCAGGGAGGAGACCCAAGCTCCAGCACTGGGTTTGGGTAGGTTTTGCTGTTTCTCTATTTCTTTTTTTTTTTTTTTTTTTTTTTTTTTTGGGTAGGTTTTGTTGTTTCTTCTCCTTTTTTTTTTTTTGCCTCCACGTTTGGCTCTCCCTGCAGTTGTGCAATGTCAGCAAGTGCAGCCTGTTTACTGTTGCTGTTTCTGACTGGGTCATTTGTCTGGATTAGTTGCTGCAGAGGTCTGGGGTGCAGCCCTTGGAGAGGAGCAGTTCCTAGGACCCTGTGAGCACTGCTTGTTCCAGCTGTGTCATGGATGTGTGCATCCCTGTCCTGTCCCTAATCCCACAGCCTGGGTCAGCTCCAGCCTCACCTGCTGCTGGACCTGCTTCAGTTACTGCTGATACAAGAAGTTTGGGCTTAGCTTAAAATCACTGCTTGATATGTTTGGTCTTAGCAAAACTGCTTGTTTTGGGATGAAGTTCAATAGGATATTTTAAGAATACCCATTTGCACCAATAACCTTGAAGACAGCAACACTGGGAGCTGCCACTGATCTGAGTGATGTGTTGGGGGCAGTGAGCTCCCTTGGGACAGGGAGGGGTGTGCAGAGCTCTGGCTGCACACATTCATGCAGGAATATATCCACACAAACCATTTCCCTGCAAATGATGGTGAGACAAAACTCCATCACTTGAGACTTTAGCTAAAAGTGCTCTGATATTCTCAGAAAATTATAATTTGTGGAACAGTCAATTTTGGCACCAACCTCCCAGTATTGTTGGTCAGGCTGAGTTGGTTGGAGTCTTGTATCTCTTAAATTCTTGCTGGTTGCTGTCTCCCAGATTATTGCAGCATTAATTCTCATACAGGCTGTCTGTAAAGAGAATAGAGATTATTTGAGATGTTATGAATTAGGGTTTAAGTTGACAGATTTAACAGCTATTCATCTCTAGGGAAAATGATCTCTCTAACTTTTTGAGTTAGCAAATGCTCCCTGCTGATACCCATTGCTCTTTTACACGTGTTCCAGGCCCCCTGGAAGTAATTAGCAGCAGGATAAATACCTGCAAGATTATAAGGTTTACATTTTATGAAACATTTTTGAATTTCAATACCTTCCTTGTCATGAAAGCACTTCTGATAGCGAGCATTCATCCTCTAATAATGACACAAATCATATTACTCTCAGCCATTTATCAGCATTCATAACATTTTGCTCCTGCAAAATTATTCCGTGATTTATTTTTAAAAGTAATAATCTGAAGGATGCAGCAGTACTTAACACAACAGAGGTGAGGCAAAATTAGTGAGCAATTAATGTAAAAGGTTTTATTAGTTCTTTAGTTGAATTTGTGTGAAAAGTATAAAAAGTATTCATGTTATTGTCTACTTTGCATAAAGTGCAGATAATTAATCTGTGCCTCTGTATTCTGAGCCATGCTGCTGTTGAAGAGGTAGATGGGCAGGTTTCTTAAGATTGAGATTTACTGTGCTGGTCCTGACAAACTTAAATAAAAATAGAGTTTTATCTGAATTTTCAGTAACCCAGCCCACACTTGTTATTCTTTCAGGTCTTCCTTGCATTTCCAAACCCTCTGGTAGGTCCTGGTGATTGTATTAAAGCCATTTCTGTTTAATACATTGATTGTATTGAAGTATTTTCTGTTTTTTCTGTTCTTCCTAAACTGTCTTTTAGGGACAGTTACCAGTGAGGTTGATGGGCTAGGAAGGTGCAGGAGGGGAGCAGGGTTTTCCTCTTGCATGGGGTCATATAAGAGTTGGAGCAAATCACAGGTGAAAGCTGCAATTTGTATTTCCATCATAGCAGTTAGTGCACACAAAGCTGTGACAATCCCAAAAGACTTTCTAAATCTTAGAAAAACAAAAGTAACTTTTAGCCCTCGGGAGGATTGTTTTTCATATCCTACTTTCCTTGACAGGAAACACAAAATGCAACACCACACATAGTGGTGTGGGATGTATGTATGATTTACCTGTCTGATTTACCTCCTGTTGGCATCTGTGTGAACTTTGGGATCTGTACAGCCCTTACTTTAAATAATACTTCCAAGGAATGCTTGCTGGGGTGGATGGAGTTCTTCTCAGGCATCCTCTTACTTACATTTTATCTTACAGTCTTTGTTTATTTTATTTATTTTTCTTGTTGCTTAGGAAGAAATTTCTGTGAAAGTGAATCCACACATTCTTCTCTTGGGCATTTGTCATGTCCTGCCTGAAATGTAGTTCAGAGTTTATTAAACAAGCCAGAAAATTGCATGCTATCTCAAGAATGTGACTATTTGCTGTTCTCCCTGAGAGATGCCATATACTTGGTTCTGTTGTCTCAGTAGAGGAGAGGTCTGCTGTTAATGATGGCATTAATGTTATTATCTATTTTTATTGGGTGATTCTTTAATCAGAAGGTATTCATTCGTGTTGTGTTTGGTCAGTGTGTAATACTCTTGGTGGGGGGAGGAAACTTGATAGACCTGTATGAAAAAATTGTATCATTTCTAATGTAGAAGTCGGTGTTTTGGGGTTGCTGATGGCACATGGAACACAAAACATTCCATCCTTTCCCAGGCTTGCACAACAGCAGGGTGAGCTCTGCATCTGCCTGATTTCCACAGTTACAATGCCCGAGACAAATGCAATCCAGAAGTCATGGGACAGTGCAGTTGAATGTAATATCAAAAGGACTATTTTCAAAATAGTTCTGGTCATTGAACAGAAAAACCCTTCCAATGTATTTGCCTGTTACTAATCACAAGGCAGATGCTGAAGCACACATTTTATGGAAGAGCTTCATGTTGACACAACATTGAAATCTGGTCTTTTCTCACGCAAATCTTGAAAATATGTACATAATTATACACATATACACAGTATTTTGCATAGGAAAATACATTTAATGCATATGCAAATGCATCATTAAGGTATGTGCTGTACCTGGAATTACACAAAGATTCTTGTTGCCTACATTAAGTTTTTTTTCCTGCTGGTTTGCTTTATCTGTGCAGTGTTTCTGTACCTCATGGGCTTGAGCCAGGGTTTATGTCAGGTGTCTTTTCAGCAGCATTTGGGGTGGATCTGTGGCAGGGATAAGAAACTGGAAAATGAGATCTTACAAAGAAAGTCATTAGCACTGCTATTTGCAAAATAACAGCAGAAAAGTGGGAGTAAAACTGAGATATTTGGAAAGATTTTTCCATCTTGAAGATCTTTCTGGGTTTGGTTTGTGTCTTATACACAACAGGGGGAAAATGTTTATCTAGTTAAAAATAAAAAAGAAAAAATTTATCTTTGATTACGACCTGGCCTTTTCTCTGCTGCGTGGAATGTGTTAATGCTTGCAACAGTTGTGTTTTAGTAAAACCATTATGAACTACTGTGAGGAATAGAATCCCCCATTATGTCACTGATAAAAGGGAAACAATTGAATATGACCCAGGGGTGGATTATTGTCACCCAGCAATGTTAGAGACTGTGCATTGCAGTTAGAGTAATTGCGCAGCTAACTGATTTCCGTCCCTTTAAATTAAAATTGCACTAAGAAACTACGTTCTCTAATTTTGCTTACCAAGACATTTAGGAACTGTTTTCAAAGTAGAGCAGACTTGAAGTAATGTGAAGAAATGGAGGGGGAAAAAAAAAAGTCCTTCTTGCATAAATTATTTCCTATGAGCAGCTAAAAGTTCTGGACTGAAGAATTCTGTCAAAATAGAACAAACTTTGCACAGAAGGCAAATAAGCATCCATTGTCCCACGATCCAAACAAAATTATATGAAACTGTAGAAGTCAAATTGGTTACAATTTTTTTCAACATTTAATGAATGCAAAGAAGAAAAGAAATTATATAAAAAATTGTTTATTTCGTTTCCTTACTTTTATTTGGGAAAATTTTGTCTCTCTCTGGATATAGGAAAACTCAGGGGACAAGAGTTTCAAAGCCTTCTGCAGTGCTTATGCAGAAAGTCTGCTGTTAAGACAGCAGCAAGCCAAGACTCATTAATTAATCTTATTCCTATATTTTTCTCATGAGTTTATAATCTCTATCTCATCCTAGACAGTTACACTTCCCCCCAAACATTTGTATATTTTAAAAGCCAGTAACATCTTAAAATACCAACTACCACAAAACTGAAAAGCTACCAGAATATTTTGGCTCCTTTTTCCAAGTTGGGAAACACATAAGACACAAACAAAATAGATACAGAACTTGGCTGAAGTTTACTTGAATTTTGCCAATGAAAGCTTGCAAAATGCAGCCAACTTGGCTATTGGAAAGATCCCTTGAGCCAGCACTAATTATGTCAACAAGTAGTTTGTGCTCAGTCCTTACCCAGTCCTGCACTTTTATAGGATGGGAGGATGAATGTCATATATATGTAGGGAGCTGAGCAGCTGCTTCATTTACCATTACTCCATTTAAGGGTGTGCTAACCTTGCAACAACCTAGTGACATCATCATTTTTCACCTTATTCCTTTCTCATGGGGTATGTCTTCACAATAAGCCCGAGGTGAAAAGGTTTCCTCGGCAGGCAGACAGCCTGCATGACAAATGTGCTGAGGAGTCAGAGAAAATTTTAACCTGCCCTACCTAGCCACAGTCACTTTTTGCACCTAGGAGCAAAGTGATAAATGTTTTTCTTCAAAAGCAGGGAGGGGTGTAAGGGAGAAGACATGGGAAAAGAAAAAGTAGGATATGCCACGTATGATATTGTGCTGAATGGATCTGCATGCCTGTTTTTGTTTTCCCCTCAGGTAAGCAAGCAGAGTGCCTGACCCCTTACATCTCAGTGATGGGGTTCAGACAAGGGGATGCTCTTTGTCTGAAAAATCTGAGCAGTATTTCTGCATTGAACAGATCTGTGTTGCACTCACCTTGGTGAGCTGGGATTTGGGCTGCATTTTTACTCCATGTGTACCGTGGCCTAATCACTTAAAAAACATTCTCACACAGAACTGAAAAGCCACTGTAATTTTTGTGGATATTCCCTCTCACTCCAGCATAATGCCTGATTTTTCCATAGGTGATTTCAAACCTCTTAATGTACATTGCACTCTGTTGTGTCCTAGACTAAAGCCAGGTGTAAGTAAAGCTCATCGCCCTTTGCAGTTGCTCATCTACAAAATGCTTGGCTTAACAGCAGTGATTTTGAAATATGATGTAAAATTAACTCTGAGGGCAGTGTAGACATATCTACAGATATTTTCTGTAGCTACTTTTAGTTATTATATAAGTCAAGATGTGATCCAAGATTTTATGAACTATTTTTCCATCGTGAGCTCAGGGATAGCAGGCTGGTGGCAAAGCAGTGAAGGATGGAACGTTCATTTTGCATTGTTGTGCTGGGGCAGAGTCCTGCCAGCGCTGCTGGTGGGAGGTGTTTGTGCCTGTCCAGTGGCTGTGGGGTCATCCCTCAGCTGGGGAGGATGCCTGGCCCCTGCCTGTTCCCCTGTCCCAGTGGGAATGGACGCTCTGGTGTCCCCGTGGTGTCCCCTCCAGCAGCGGTGGCTGCTGTGCTCATCCCGCAGCCAGGAGCTGATGCCTGTGTGATCCCTGCACCTCCAGGGAGAGCAGATGGAGCAAGCAGGGTCATTTAAACCTGGGAAAAAGCGGATGGAGGGAGCAGATTTAGGATTGAGATATCAGGATGGATCTCCAGGAGCTGTGTCAGGGTCAGGGAGCGGGTGACGTGAAGCCGCACCGACAGGTCCTGGCACACAGCTCTGCACTCCCCGTGCCTCTCCCGTTTGGGAAGTTTTGTGGACATGGTAATGTGCATAAAATGTGTATATTTGTACCTGCATAACAGATACAAATATACAAACAACAGGAACAACTATACACAAATATACACTGCAAACACATACAGCCTGCCCCGTAAAACCTACCAAAGAGCCAGACAGGACAGATCTCCCACACTGCGCCATTTGTGATGCACTGCATGGAAGACTTTTCAGATATTTTAATTGTCACGTTAAGATTTTTAGATGTAAGGACATCTTGATTGAGCAAAAAGGCTTTTAGCTAATTTAAGTTGGAATAAAAGTGAATGTTTCAAAGCTGTGTGGTGGGAATAGCTCATAAATGAAGCATTTTCCCCCTTAGGGATATAATCAGAATGCAGAAAAATCCCTGTAGGAAAGACATTCATAAATTAGGAAAAAAATTGCTAAACAGAAGCATCATATTGCCAGATATTAAGCTGGAAGTATGCTAAAAGAACCCTGGCCTTGTTTGTAAAGTTGTGAATAAATCTGTTAAAAATAATTGAATTTATATTTAACTTGAAAAACAGGGTAAGATCTTTTATTCTGCACTTATAAGTTTGAATACACCTTCAGCTGCTCTTAGTTATCTCAAATTAAATCTTAAATTGAGCTTGTGGTTCTGTGAATTAATACTCTGGCCTTTCAGCTCTTTTGCTGAGGTCATTCAAATCTAATGGTAGAAATGGTCACAGGGTCAAGTCTGGGTATGTAGAGTATAGAAATGGTTTAATGATGCCAGCAGATGTTTGCATTCTGCATGTTGGAGTTGTAATGCACTGGTGGGCTCTGTGAAGGCACTCGATTATCACGTTATTATATCTTCATTCTGTCTGAATTGTGAGGTAGGGAATAAGAATGCATTAAAATAAGGTGACAGTTCTGCCTTCAACCAACAAAAATAAGCAAAATCAGAGTTAATTTTCTCCCTATGCCCTTCTTAACTGTCCCTATTGTGCTTAGTCATTGTCAGGGCCCTGGGAGGTTAAACTTAAATAAATAGGCTGCAGTTGGCTCAGAAAATTGAGACACATAAGAATGACTTTGAAGTGCTTTGGGTTTACCCATTATAAGTCAGAACTTAAGTATTATGTGTATAGACTTTATTTCTCTATTAATGTCGTAATTCTGTAAAGGGTTGAAAGTATCCATGAATAGGAAAATACTATTAACCAAGGAGGCAATAAAGAATTATGAGGTCCCAAGCAGGTTCTGTCATATGGACTCAATTCTGTTCATATAAATAAGTGCAGATTTTGTATAAATATATTAGAAGAACAGTATTGCACAGCATTGCACAGTAGCCAGTTTTAATAATTTTGGATTATAAAGATATTAAAAATCAAGTAAATCTACAGAATTGCAAACTGCACTGTTTGCAGCTTCTAAATACAGACTTGCATTCTTAATGCTCATTTATTCTTTTTTTGTTTAAATTTGACCTCCATTCCACCTCCTTCTAAAACACATTGCTCCAAAAGCAGTGGTGTTTTTTTCACTCAGAAACACAACGTAGACAACATCACTAAACAAAAAGGATCCCAGGACAGTTCCATTCCAGGAGTTCATGTTAATGGCATTTTGCAAAGCTATATTCCTAGGTAAAAGTCACACATGAAGTTTTCTCTATTCGTTTGTGGCAATTTTTAAAATAATTTTATAGTAGTTTTAAAAGTAAGTAAATGAAACATGACCAAATGCTGACCAGCCTTTTGTTTGGCCATTCTGTGTAACCCCAGCACGGGATATTTACTGCTGTTGTGAGCTTTATTTGTCATCTCTCCTAGTTCCTCCCTGCCACCTTTCTCCTTGGTGTGCACAGATAATTACAGCCAGCCATGGTGATTGTCATTAAGGCTGTGGCAATAACAAGTCTTCACAAATATACTGTGATTTCAACCTACTCCATCATAAGTTTATCCAGTAATAATCCATTTCATGGACTCAGAGGGAAGTGAATATATGGCAGTGCATGGCTGTAAATTGCAGTAACTCCTTAAGTCAACAAGGACTCGGTGTCCTGTCAGGTGGGGCACACATTCCATGGGATGTGTTTTTCAAAGGCTGCTTCCAAGCTGTCTGTCCTTTCTCCAAAGGTCTGTGCACAGCAGTGTTACCAGGCTTGTGCAGAGGGCAGAGCCTGTGTGCCCCTGTTTGCTGTTTGGAGCCAGCAGAGCGTACGAGACGGCAATGAGCAGCCAGCCTCTGGGCCTTCCATCACTATCATTGCAAAGAAATAAATAAATAAATAACCTAAATTCCCCTTCCTGAGCCAAAAGCTACCTTCAGGTTCACCTCTGCAGTCTTGTTCAAAACAATGTATGAACCAGCAGAGCGCCCTGGGGTGACTTTTAATTCCCCAGTGCATTTGCTGTGCTGCCACACGTGCTGTGCAGTGGAGCAGGAGGGCAAGAGGGAGCATCTTCTGAAAATCATGGGCAAAACCTGCAGGAGAGCTGGAGCAGTGCAGGGAGCTGCCCTCGAGCCTGCTGGATTGTTGTGCTCTGCAGCACTGTGGAGGGCTGGGGTGAAGTGTGATAAATTTGGTTCTTCTGCACTGTGTTATCACTTTGTTGCTTAAGTGGCCTTGTGAAAAGGCAGCAGCAGTCCAAACAGACAGCACAAGTTAGGCCCACCAACAGCGTGATTTTTCTAATGTGAAATCTTGTTACCATTTGTCAGCCTGGAGATGTATTTTGATGATCAAGAGATATTGTGCAGGTGGTTGAAATAATTTTGATGTGTTGGTTTGGGTTTTTTTTGATTGTTTGTTTCCAATGCATGCTGATTAATCCTAGGTTGTATATCACACCAAATTGGAAAACACAGCCTACCTGTGTGATGAATGTGCTTAGAAAGGTTTAAAGTTTTGCTTGCTGTAACATCAGTGTCCTTGAAGGCTGTGGACTGACTGATCCAGGATTGAGAGGAAAACCCTCTCTCCCTCTCATCCCTCAGATGCCCCTTCCTCCTGCCCTGCTCCCTCCTGGGAGGTTGAAACCCATGATGCACCAAAGGCAAAGTCTGTGCTAACCCAAAAGACCAACAGGAATTAGTAGGAATTAATAGGAATTCATTTTTTTAATTGCTGACTTTTCTGGGGGTGGCTGCCTGTGCTGCTGGGAAAAGGCAGGAAGTCAGGGATGAGCACCTGAGGCTGTCCATGGTTCATGAGAAGTGGAGGGTGGTAACCTTAATCTTCACACAGGTAAAGCTGTACCTGCAGCCTCAGCAGGAACATCTTCAGGACCTGCAGACATGGCTCAAGTGAAGCACAAGTATGCCTAAAGGCTCAGAGTAAAATCACATAGAAATTCCCTTTGCATCTATTTTATCTGTGGATTTGTTTGTCCAGTTTTTTATGTGTCTTTGTACAGGGAAATGTGTTGGTTCCCACAGATTTATTGGCATTGTCATTATCATAAAATTCTAAATGAGAGTTTCCCTTTCTGCCCCCCAAGACTGAGTGCAGAGGAATCCCAAGCAGTGATCCTGGTCATGATAAGCAGGGAGGAGGGATGACTGGAACAAAGGCATCATGTTGTACAGGCTGGTTTTTATCCTCAGTCAGCTGGATTGCAAATAAAGAGATAAATATGCATTGCCAAAAAATAGATTATTCTTTTCTTTTCCTAAAAACTGTGGGGTCTCTCCCTTGCTCTACAAGAAGACCTACAAGGTCACCAAATTAAACCTTCATACAATCCAAAAATTGAATCTTAGTACATCCATTTTCCTAACACAATTTCTGCAGTACCTATTGGTGCTGACAGTTTTGGTCACATATCTCTATTGTGCTGTTCAGTTTTATTTGACAGTGCAGGATGGCATCAGCATGTATTGGAGGTAACATCTGAGCTCTGGCTGCTCTCTTGGGACTGCTGTACTACTTTACCTCCTTGCCATCATAAATGGATGTTTCTGTCATTCCCTAAGATTTCCTCCTGGGTTAGGCATCTTTCTTTAATTATTAATCAAAAGCAATGTAACAATCATTGCAAACAAATGTATCACTGTACTGAAGCGAGTATGTTAGATGGGATGTTAGTACTATTAGTGGAACAGGGTTTGGATGTAAAGGTTGTGATCTTGTCTTTTGCACATCTGCTTGATACATAAATTATTATGCTCATCTGAGTATTGTATTTCCCCGCTGCAAAAAGAGAAAAAATGCAGCAGCCTGGCTTTTTCTGCAGCCTGCAAACTGAACAAAGGCCGAGTGACTTATGCAAAGCCACTCCTGAAATCTGTGACATAGCTGGGACAAAAATGTCCCGAGTTTGAATGCAACCATATGCTTACCACAGGGAAAAAAGAGAGCCTGGCTACAGATAGGCAAAATCCCATTGCCTTTGTTTGATTGAGGCTGGTTTCTGAACTTCCATTGTCTGGGCAGCTGAGACTGGGGATGAACTTCGTGTGACCAGAGTTTTCACAAATGTTCCGCTCGCAACAGCCAGGCTTTCAGAGGGAAATCTCCATTTGATATTTCTTGTTTTTCTGGGCACAAATCAGTGTGTCACTGCTTGGTTCCCAGTTTGCATTCACTCACACAGGTCTCACTTCAGGCATGGGACCCGTGGCAGTACCTGGGGAGTGTCTGCTGTGAATTAAATGCCTCTTGCTAGAGGCTGCACAACTTCCCATTGCCTGCTGCCCTTCCTGCACACCCAGCTTGCCAGTTCAGCCACAGGAGATGGGGTTTCATCACTGAAAACTGCTACTCATTGTCTCAGAAATAGAATATCAATATAAAAGGTTTGTACAGAAACAAAGCAAAGGCTTCATTCGGTTTCCATTCACAGCAGCAGCTCAATCCTGCTGCTGAATACACAGATGTACAAAGCTGGGGCTCTGCCTAATAAAACCTGTGATCAAATCTGAACTCCTTGTCTCTCCTTGAGACATTCATTTAATACATAAATTTAATATACTTTTCTTTGATAAAACTCTTATTAGGTGTTGAAGACATTGCCATCTTAAATATCAGACTAAGGATATTTATTGACTCCTGCAAATCGGTAGTTCTACTGAAGATATTAAGCTAAAATAAATTATCCATATTTCATTGTGTGCAGTATGTAAGGGTACAATACATTGCATTGTAGTATTTAATTTTTTTTTATTCTTGAATTTCTTACAGGTATCAGTCTTAATTCAAGAGAAGTCAGGCCATCTATTTTAATATTAGCATAACTGTAAAAACTGCCAAAAGGAATTGTCAGCTTATGAACATTCATTTCCATTTGTGTTCACTCAAGTTTTCAGAAATGTTCTATCTCATGCAACGAGCCTCTTGCTATTATAATAATAATATAATATAAATATCTGCATTTATTTAAAAAATGCAGTTTTGCAGCCCAGAGTCACCCTTATAGGGGCACTGAATTTTGGCCCTTATTGCTGGAAAATAAAAATGTTCTCATTCTCCTGTTAACCTCATGTTGGCTTTATAGGAAGCAGAGGGCAAACTTTCCAGAGCAGCTGATAACTGCTGTGTACTCCACTCATAATGAGACTTGCATGAATTCTTGCTTAGGCTGATTTGAAAAATGCACACTGAAAAGTGAGAATAATATCAAATTCTGGCTTTTTGCTACTAGAAAAAAAGAAATCCAAACAGTGAGCTGCACTATTTTACTGAAACTGTTTCAATCTACCTGTCTGGAAAACATTTTCTTCCTTTAATCCTGCTGCACTCTGAATATGATCACTACATGGTAATGAGGAAGAGCTCAAGGTTGTGCATTTCTTTCTCAGTATCATTTACAGGATTCAGCCTCTGTACTTTTAAAAATGCTTGACCCCAACCTGGCTTCCGCTCTTCTTGCCAGCCTTAACCTCACCTGCTTCTACCAGTCTTGGCAATCAGGGGATGTTTTTAAGGCTTTAGGAAGGCACAGACAATTAAATAGATATTTAAACAAATAAAGAAGTGATGTTTGCTTGTAAGCTTATGCCAGCTCAATTTCCTTGCTTTTATCTTACTATAAATACTATCACTATGTGATAATCATGTCAGAATTACAGTAATTTCTAAGTAATTTGAGGTTATCTGTAAAAGAATGCATGTCATAAAGTTCTTCTAAATTATTAGCTAGATCCATCTTTAATATACATTCCATGTAATGTAATTTAGTGTTATTCCAAAGCATTTCTAACTGCTAAAATAATTACCAATTGAATGTTTGAATATTTTATTGGTGGTTAAAATTTATAAAACCTTCCATGAGTTCATGGAAATAGATGTTTTTGTGCATAACAAGACATTGTTATCCTGCTTTTTAAAATGCCTAGATTGTGGGTGTTCCTTCTATTTCCATGAATAAACTAGTGACTGGTTTTGGGTGTATAAAACAAGAAAGATGTGAACTACCACAATTAGGTCCATGCAAACAGACAGCATCCAAATTACAGGTGCTCTTAAAAGGTCCTTCAAGTCTCAGAGTCACAGGCTTGTTCCTGTCTGAGCTCATCAAAATATGCAGAAAACTACACTGCATTTTTAGTTGCCTTGTGGGATTTTTTTTTATGGGATATTTGAAAAGATTGATGCCATATAGATCAGAGATTGCTCTTGCAAAAGTTATTAATCTCTGAGAATAATTTCTCCACAACATTTAAATATCTGGGGCGTAGTGGGAGAAGTGGTTTAGTTGTGAAGGGAGAATAGTTCAGGAAGCTGCCGATAGGAAGAGAAAATATTCCTCCCAAATTCTGGGATTCACCTTTGCCTTTGCTGTGGGTGAACAATGGTGAGGGAGATTCCCTGCTCAGGGGGGAAACTGAATTTAAGCCTCAGCTTGCATGTTGAGAACCCAATGAATTGCAGAATGTGTCTCTTTACTCTGAAAAAGAGAAAAGGAACACGGGCAGTCTTGGACTCTATGTAAATTGTTTCATTGTACCTGCTAAATATAACATGAAAAACTTGAGACTTGTAAAATGTCACCTGCTCTTATCGAGCTTTGAAGAGATTACCTCTTCACAGAAGTTTCATTTTCATTTTCTCCAACACTCACTGAAGTGAACGAGGGCCGTGACTCCTTTCTTTCCTAATCCTAGCCAGCAACTTGCTTTTTTCTGTGTTTTATGTCATTCCATATGACATTGCATCAAGGCAATTCAGTGCTGCATGCAGTTGAACCAAAAGCAATTTAAGTCAAAAAATGGACAAATATGGATGTCATTTATAAAGCTTGTTCAAAGGTCTCTGGCACAGCTCAAAGCTGAACACTTTGGAGGTGCAGCAAGGTTTTCCTCCACTTATTTCTGAAGCCAAATTGTGGGGGTTTAATAGAGGTCTGCTGAGTGAGTAGCAGACAACACTTTGTACTTAGAACAATGCTTTCATAATCTGAAAGTGGTTTTGTTTTTTTATTATTTATCGAAACTTTTTAGAAGAAAAGTATAGGACCCATTATAAAAACAAGTGTAGCAGTGTCAGTGGAACAGCTTTGCAGACTAAACCCCAAACATCATGTTGTACAGTTTGTTAAAATCTAAAATCTTGTCCAGTGTGGAGAGCTGGAGTGTGATGAGGAAATAAAAGAAGTGGTTTTTGATGGCTTCCCTGTTTTCACACCCATTTTAGTCATATCCTGAATGCTGCACAGTTTGTAAATAAATTTATTACAATTAATTATCATATGTTTCCTGTATTTCCAAAAAATCCTTTGTCAGATATAGTGCTGTTGGTAAAAATGGGTTTAAGGATTCTTGTCAGTAGGTTTGGCTGATTAATTAAAGAACTTATTTTAATAGCAGAATAACATCATCATAGCTTCTTGAAGCAATTAAAGTAATGAATTACTTGCATTCCCTTACATTTTATCTTCATTCTCTATCTTTTGCTACACTCTTTTCCAAATAGTAAATATATTCAGTAATTATATCTGATAACATGTAAGTAGTTTATATTAGATAGTGAGATCTATAATGCAGATAAAAATAACCTAGATTACATCTAGTGTATATTACATTTATTTTATAAATGTGATGCCTGATTGCTGCATGTTTCAAAAGAATTCTGAAAGTTTGATAAACTGATAGGCACTTTATACAAAGGATTTTATTTCACACACCTCCTTAGCTCTTGCAGTTACTTGTGGAACAAAACATGGTTTAAGAGTGCATGGCAGCAGAGCTAAACACCAAGGGGAAGATGGGAGCATATCCAGTTCAAACTGCCTCTGGTATTTAAGGCACAGCCACTGTTTAGTATTTTAATAACAGAGCCCAGTAACATTTGTGAAGTGTCATATCCTTAAAAAACCTTAAAATCAGCCTGCTGCTGTAGTATTTAAGACTTTATCCCACATACAGAAACAGACTGTAAATATTAATTGAAATACTGCTACAGAATTGTTGCTATTTTCGGATGCTCCTGAGATTAAAGCGAAGATATCTGAAAAACGCTGCTGCCCTTAAGTAGCAGCTTCACCTTCAGCTTGCCAGGGTGGCTGGGGTGCCTCTGGGGAACAGCTGGAATGCACCCTGAGAGATGCATTTCTGTGCTTCCCACTCTGGCTGTGGGGCTGCTTTGGGTGGCAGAAGGATGGGACAGCGACTCTGAGCTCTCACATCCTGCTGGATGGGCAGTGACCCCAGGGGCTCATGGCATCCTCTGTGCCCTGGGTTTCTGTCCCCTCCTAAGGGCTGTGTTTGGGGGAGTCACTGAGTTTGACCTGCAAGGTGGAACTTGATTTGGAGAGGTCTCCCAGAGTGGCAGGAAGCAGTCCCTGGCAGACTGGGAGCAGAGTTCAATTCTGCCTTGCTGTTGAACCAGCACCACCCCTCAGTGTGAGTGCAGCTGACCTCACCCTTGTCTTTCCAGGGAGTTTTGGAGGGCAAAGCCCAGTGAAAGGCTGTATGCCATATTATTAATTTCTACTTTGCTGAAATATTCCTCAGCACTGAACAAACATTGCAAGTAACGCATCAATTTAATGGAGTGTATTATTTTATTATAGCTGGTTGCTATAATGGGCAGTTAAAGCATGATAAACAAAAAGCAGCAGAAGTGTGGTGTAGTAGATGATCAGATCTCTTCTCCTTATATCTGTTTTGTCAACTTGCATTCATCTGCTTTCTGTTTTCTTTGGTGGGCAGTCATCAAGGCGTGAAATAGCTGCCTTCCCACGTTACCAAGCCATGTAAATTTTGCTTTGGGAATGAGCTTATTGCAGGCAGCATTCCTAATCATGGTGCCTGAGCACCACTTGCACAGGGAGGAGCACACAGAGAAAATGTTTAAATTCTTAGAGAAGGTGTAATTAAAGTAATTCTCTAATCTGTGGCCCGGATGAAGTTTAGCATATGAAATAATGATAAAAGGTCATAAATATGTTAGAAAGTTAGCATATCAAAGTAATTGAGAAAAAAAATGGTGACACTCAGATTGTTGATGCAAATGAGCATATCATTAAATGATGCTCTGAACAAAAAGACTTGAAAAATGCCTCTAAAACATGTATTTTTCTATTGCCAAGAGCAAAATGCCTTTTTTTTTTTAATGCTAAGTTTTAGTAGTCTTCCTGTGTTTTGTCTGGTTGTATAGGTTGACTGTAATTTTTTTTCATTTTAAGACCTGTATACTATTGATGTTATTGCTGTCCACTACACTCAATCCTAATGGCAGAGTAACACTGAAAGCATAATTGCATTTCCTAATTATGTGTAATTAAGCAAAACCCAGATGATGTATTCAGTGAGCTCTTGGTATAGCCAAGGGTCAAGGACTTCTGGAATTTTGTAGCATTTCTCTAAATAAGCACATTATGCTGTTAAAGCCAAGATACAGTTTTGTGCAGTCTGTTCTGTAAACCTGCTTAACAGCTAAAATTTATAGTATTCATTTATTTAGCTGAGTAAGGATATAGTTGAGATTTCCCCCCTCCCGTTTTTAGATTTGTCGTACTTAACCCAGGAAAGGGACTTTAAACTCAGCACCATAATGTTCTGCATGCTGACAAGCTAAGTGATATTTATTTTTTCAAACCTTAATCCTTTTGAAACATGGAGAAATAAATACATCCTCTTATCTAGCATATGCCTGAGACTGGAAATAAATTCTTATTTCCTTGTAGTCCTCTACCAATGGTCTACAATGAATAATTTGGGCAGTCTCAGTGAATATAATAGGAAGAGCTTCTCTATTACCAGTGATAATTATAAGGCTCATAATGGGAAACCTCCAAAGCCCTACCATCAATCAAGGAAAATAAACAATGGAAAATGATAGGTATATAGAAGTGAAAATTGCAAAACCACACATGAAAATGCAGTATTTTCTGCGAGGTTATAAATCACGGGGGAGTCATAATTTTAAATGTAATTAATATTCTCAGATTAAAACGTAACTTTTAAAGGAGTTTAGCAGACATTTTTAGAATCAGGAGCCGGATGAGTCAGAGCGTTAGTAATGGGATTAAGGAGACTTTCACTTCTAGATCATTAGGTCAAATCTGACCCAAATCCACGGTGCCTGAGAGTTATCATTTCACAGCTGTGCAGTGGCCTTTGTGAAAAGATTTGTTGGTTTTGGTCTAGACCGCAGCAGGAAGGGTCTGCAGCCCAAAACCAGCCGCTCTCTGAGCAGTTTTATTCTCAGCAAAAACAAAAGGAGTTGGCCTCCATCATCTCAAAACTTGCATTTTGGAGTGTTAGAGCATCATTAAAAATCCTATTATATGAATCCTTCCAGTTGCCGAAGACAAGACCAAAATGGTCTTGGTGCTGGAGCTCCCTGGAAGCGAGTTCTCCAGGCAGGGATGCAGATGAACGTTGTTTGCTGGAAATTTTTTCTCTCTGTGTCATGAATGCTTATATTGGAAACCTAAGAGAAAGAGGAGGCAAAGGCTTCCCACATGATTCAAAAAATAGATTTGAGTGATCACACTGAGGTCCAGTGCTATCAGTTTAGCTATTTCCGCTATTTTGTTGGTAAAATTCTTGATGAAGATTTGTAAATGAATGAAAAGTTAGTTTTGCTATTGGATGTAAAAGAAGGAGGGACCCACCAAGTGTAAAATATTAGTATCCAAATTTTGAAAACTCTAGTTTTTGGATTTTTTTAATACCTTGTTGGTAGATTTTGATTGTATGTGGTCTGATATGGATGAACTCAGGGGCACAGGGCATTGTCTTAGGCAGGATTCAGGCAGGAGCTGGATGCTCTAGTGCAGGGCACAATGAGGAAACGTGTCTGGCTTGTTCTCCCACCTCTCAGCATGGCCCAGGGGGCTCTGGTGACTCCTCTTGGCCCCACGCATCAGTGCTGCAGCTTGGAGGCTTTGAAATGCTGTCCTCTCATCCACAGCGCCCTTCCCCTACAAATTCGGAAATGTCTAAATTCATCTCTTCAGATGGGTGGTGGAGCCAGTCTGGGTCACTGTCTCTGTCCTCCTGCAGTTGGTTTGTGCTGCTGCTTGCAGAACCAGCCCAGGGGGTGCCCATGCTCAGGGGCTGCACTAACTTGTGCTTTTTTACATTTCCTTGTGACCAGTGCCACTGCCTCACCTCCCTTTGACTGTGGCCATCTTCAGTCCAGGACACTTACAGAGATGCTGACTCACAGTTTTCCATTTCTTCCTTCTTTTTTCCTGGCCCAAAGCAAACCCAGTCCTTCTTTTCTTTCCTCTCTTCCTTCCTGTCCCCTATGGCCCCCAACCCACTCTCCAGGCACAATCATTTTTGGCAGAGCTTGTATTGTGAAAATACTGGAGGACCAAGGAATTTCTGTTGCTTAAGTTACAATATGATCATCACCAGTGGTTTATTCTGTGGCTAAATCAGTCAGTGCCTGAAGGATTCAATTCTTTAAATCCTTTGTAATGTTTTGGGATTCCTCCATGTTCTTTTCCATATTGAAGGTGAGGCTCTTCTTCACATGACTTCCATCAAACCCAAATATATTTTTGACAGTAGAGAAGCCTGTCTGCAGCCTGAATAAAGTTATTTGTAATGCTGTTTATTCATGCATGCACAATATTAAGTATTTCCCAGAAATATTTGTTCCTATGCTGGAAGGTTAAAAGGGGCAAGGACCAGTGAATCGTTGTAACCTGGTGCAGCTCCAGCAATGCAGTTTGCTGCAGGGCTTTGTTTCCTGTTGTGAATTTCATTTGCTAGGTACCCATGGCACAAAGCTTTATTAATTGCATGGAGAAATGACACAACTATTATTCCCAGTAACAAATAAGTCACTAAGTTTGCAACAGCAAATGGAAGATAAATGCATGCGTGTGAGATCTGAAATAGTTACAGGAGCTCTTCCTAAAAATACATTTCAACTGATTTACAGCATTCCTGAGTAGTTTAATGTGCTGTACTGTGGGTGATATATTCAGATTTTCAGAGTCCTGATGCATTTCTGAAAAGAATGTCCAGTGTTGTTGTAAGGATTAAATGTCCCACGGGGAATGAAGGCACCAGAGAACGGAGGACAATGAAACATTAGATGTAAAAACAAACAGATGCAGCACAATAAGTAAAAGGTCAATATGTGCTGAGGGCCAGCATCTGTAAAATCAGAGTGGGAATTTCGAATGGCCAGAGGCCTGTAGGGCAGCAGAGCTCCCTCCAGTCCCTCCCAGACAGAGGAGCCATCAGACAGCCTGAGCTGAGCATGGGCTGAGTGAAAGAGCAGTTCCCCTCTGATATCTTTACTTGCTTATTAAAAAATTCATATGGTTAATATTTAAGTTTCAGAAACCTGTGGCCAGCAAGAGAAAGTTCTTCTAAATGACCCCAATTGTGCTAATGTAACAATCTAATGAAAACTTTAGTGCTTATCTTTGCATAATTTCCATTCATTTTTGCTGTTCTGATTATTAAAATTGCTCATTTAAGGACTATCTTTTGTTTTGTTTGATTTCAGCATTCCCTTTGGTAAGAATTGCAAAAATTGTGAGGAAGTGGATTTAATAGACACGGTCTCAGAAACGGTTAGTTAAATGGGGCTGCAAATACTCCCAATTTTTCCCTTTGTTCTTCTACATATGTTTAAAGATATTTCTGTTAATTTACAATTTGAAAGGTGGGTGAGAAGCAGAGAGTTTGAAAAATAGATTACTGTCTTCATTAATACAGGTTTGACCTACAAAGTCTTCACGTACTTAATGATTAAAAACCAAAGTACTAAATAATAAATTATAAGAATTTATAGGAGTCATCATCTTGAAATTAGCTTACTGAATGTTCTTATCATAATAAATCTGAGTGGGTGTCTAATTTAGTGTTAGCTGACTAAAATTATATGTTGCAGTCAGATAAAAAAAAAAGAAAAAAAACTTTTGTTTCAAGACAAATGATATGAATTTAATCAGAAGTCACCTGAAAGGCTACCATATTTTGTTGTGTCTACTTTGCAGAAACTTTGGCAAAACTGGTAGGGGTAGAATGAAGATCGATTTCAATTTGTGAATCTGGCAGACAATAAAATTTCCTCCAGCAATTCAGAGATGTTAATGATAACGCTTCCCTCACTGCTCTAGCCAGTCAAAAACCCAGGGAACAAATGACAAAATATCTGCTGTATCCCCTATTCAATCTCAGTACAGCAGAATCGTTTGCCAAGATCTTTTTATATGATTGTGGAACCATCTCTCTCTTCCCTCTTTATCTCTCACCGTTATAAAAGATGTTTCTCGATTCAGTTAGAATGTATTTCTCTTTTCACATGAATATGAAATGCCACACAGGGACTGGAATGTTTTCAGAGCTGATGAGCTGCTTCTAAAATTCAGCTGCTGGGAATCCTTGAAGGAAAAGAAAGAAAACCAAACATTAATTTAGGAAGCATATTAAAAGCAGTCCCAATCAATATTTTGTTTCAATGCAAGCAGCAAGAGGGATCCTGAGCCCTTTCTCAGGATGGTCACTCTGAGCCAGAACCAGGGGGTCTGGCCAGCGTGGAGCCAGCCTGTGGAGAGCCTGTTCTGCTCAGGCTTCACTGAGCCAAGCACTTTGTGAAGAGGTGCTGGAACCCCTGCAAAACACCTTTGCAAAGGAAATTCCTCTCTGCAGCCTATAAAGAACAGCCAGAGCTGCAGAGAGCAGTCAGGTTCTGCTTCATCCTTTCACTTTGCCTCAGTCCCTCACCCTAATTAATTAGAGGGAAATATGCCTTCCAGAGAAGAAGAAAATACCTCTGGGACTTTCATCAGGAAGTCACAGCTCTTGTGTTTAAAAGGGAAAATTGTTGTTGTTGTTTCAAGGGTTAGAATTTTAAAATGTGATTCACCAGTACTTAATTTTTATCATTAGTGCCAATTCTGCAGTGCTAAATGCTGTTGATAATGTTTAAGTTTCTTCATGTAAACATAATTTTTGATTGCAGATTCCTAATCAGAGCTAGAAAACCCATGTGCCTCAATCATTTTTCCCAAAGAGCTCCTGGAGATCAGATTCATCTCTGAAAATGCTGATTAGTCAGGTTTCATTACATCCTTTCTGAGTATTCAAACTGGAAAAAAGGCAAAACAAAGATAGGAGTATAAAAATTAGATTCATTATCAAATTAAAAGAGCTTATATCTCTCATTTTCTAAAAAGCCTTTGCCTTGGCAGATGTCCTGATGTTGGACTTGGTGTGATCCCAATATGAGGCTCTTTTCCAGTTCTACCCACCACAGAAACCATAAAATAGAGAATAGTTCAGGTCATTAACATGTAACACTGTAATCATGGTTAAATTGGAAAAGAAGATTCTTGTGAAATAATTTTTATTTTTCTAATCATTAACAGTTTGATCCCAACTTCCATTGGTTTTTAGGAGGGAAGATGAGCCCCATTTTCCATCTTAGTTTTATTTTCTGCCTTTTAGATCACGACCAGTGGTATTTCATGGTGTAATACAGTGCAAAAAGAGAAGTGTTGAGACCAGAGCTTGGGAAGTCAGTCTCTACAGCTGTCAAATAAACATTCCAGGGCTCTTGGATCCATGGGATAACTGAGAATATTAAAAAAAGAGTCGGCGTGACACTTCTCAATATAGCATTAGGTCAAAGGTTGCACTTGATCAGCCTTGGAGGTCTTTTCCAACCTTAATGATTCTGTGATTCTGTGGCTGTTTTGTGCTCTGCCCTTTTCCTTTGTGCCTGTGCAGGTTTAACCAGAGTTTGTGGTGATGTTTCAGGGAGCAGTGAAAGATAAACCAAACACAAGGACAGAGCTACTCCCGTGTTCAGTGAAAGAACACTCATTTTATAAGGGCTCTGGGGTTTGTGATGGGAGAGCTGTAGTGCACTGATATTTTTTTTAACACTTATTTTCAAGTTTCATTAGCATTACTAATGTGTGTGTTACTTTTAAAGGCTTGACTCAGCAGTTTCCACGTGTTCCAGATTTCTGGCTGCTGATGTGCAGCTGTGTTGCTGTGTAACAATGCAAGGTCATTTTTATGTCACATTTGGAGAAATAGCAGAAATGGGATTCACTCTGGATTAACATAAAGTCCCCTTAAGATTTCAGTGGGAAAAAACAAACAAACCTCAGCATGATCCATTAACATCAGGATTCAGGGGATAACCTCCAACATGGGCTCTAGAAACACTTGATCACAGACCATGGTCACTGAGAACCCTCTGCACTTGGATGCCATAACCTTTTTCCCCTGGTCTTTAATTATTTAGTTATTTAATTATTTTAATTTATTATTACATTTATTATTTTATTATATAACTTATTATATTAATTTATTTCTTTTAGTTATTTAATGCAAAGGAAAAGAGAATTTGTTTTTTGTTTCTACTTCATTTTAATAGATCATGGTTTTAAGATAAAACTGAACACAGATGCCTCTGTGTGATACATGCAAAGATACGAGCAGGGAAAAGAAAAACCATTTGGCAGTATCAAATTTCTTTGTAATGAAGTGGTGCTTGCTTACTTTCTCCCTGCAACTTTTTGAGGTTTACATTTCCATGTGACATTATATATTGCATCATTTTTCTTAGGATTCAGCCAGCCTGCTAAGAAAACATTGAGAAAGGAGAAAGTGTGCATTTCCCAAGTCCATACACTTTGTACCCGGGTCTGCAGGGCAAACCAGCAAATAATTCTGTGAAATTAGAGAAATTATGTTTTTTTTAATCCTTAAAAGATATGAATGTGTGAGCAGATAAAATAGGGAAGGGAAGAGCCATTGGTTTTCCAATTTAATGAAGGCTTGTGGCTCAAAAATACAAACACACAGCCTGGTGGCCAAGAAGCTTGTTGTTATGTGGGGATTTTTTTTTCCACATGAGTGATATTCTTCAGTCCTGCAAGTTAGTAAAACCAGGACCACTTGCCATAGCTATAAGCTATCAATAAAAATTAATGTACCAGAGGGAATTGAAAGGAAAAAAATGTACTTAAGTGTTCAGGGCCATCGAGCCACCCATGCATCCTCTGCGAGCGCATTCCGGCAGTGGAGCTGTTATTGTTGCCACGGGCTGCCATTTAATGTTATTTTCCTAAGTAAATGCTTCTGTGCTCTGATCAAGGACATTGGCAGTAAACCAAGACACAATCTTCAGAAAAATATGGTGCTGAATGGTATTGAATACTGTTCAACCAGACCTGGCATCAGAGGATAACTAAAGCCTCTCTTTTTTGAAAGTCGGTTCAAATCAGGTTTAAAATCCTTTCAAGAAGGGAAAAGTTCTCTTTTCCTCTTTTTCTTTCTTTCTTTTTTTTTTTTTTTGAAAGATTTTTCTTTAAAGAATGACAAGGAATTAGAAATTTAAAAAGGATGTGCATCATTCATCTGCTTTTAATTTCATCTGCCATTTTGTTGCCTGGTTTTGCAGAGCACCATAAGATCTTTCTGCAAGTCTTCCCAGTCAGCTTTCATCCTTGACAGTGGGAATAGCTACCCTTATTTCCAATATTGGTGAGGAAAGAGGGAAAAAAGTGGAAAGACTTTTCCATTGCAGATGATGCTGCATGGACACAAATTGTTTAGAGTGAAGTCCAGTGATCCCCACTAGATGCAGCATGATTAATGGAACTGAAACCTCAAAAATGGCCTTGCAACTACATTTTTAATGCATAATATTTGTGTGAGTTTGACATTCAGCAAAATGCTTTCTCTCATGCCTGGTTTGAAGTTAAAGATATAAATGGAATGTCCTAGATTTTATTTATGCATCTAAAGTTGTTAAGGAGGTAAAGGAGAACTCGGAGATAGGCAGCCCAGATTTCATATCTCCCAAGCACAGTCCCAGCACTCACAGAAACTTCTCCCCCTGTTGGTTGAATCATTCCAAGTTGGGCTGATTTTGGTGACTAGGAATTTTATATATTTTCATAGAATAAGCAGATGTTTGTTTTATTGTCCAAGGGAGAGGTCATAATGTCTGCAGGGTGATCTTGGAGAGATCAGCATAAAAATGTGTCTGTCATGCACACACACAAATACACACATTGCTGGCAATGGATTTCTGAGGACCAATTTTAGCTAATGCTGCAGATTGTGAATAATTGAAAAATGTAGTGGAAATGCTTCATCTGAATTTTGTGTGAGCAATAGCTAATGAATATTTGGGAGAGTTTCTGAACTGTTGCTTAAAGGCTCACCACGCTGCTCTGTGCACAAAAAAAGGCAGCTTATACTGAAATTTTGAAAATCCTGGGGAGAAAGAAGTTTAAACAAAAGCTTTTCCAACTCTTTGAGTTCCACTGTGTAGAATTAAGTTAATTAATGAGAGCTTAATATCAATGAAAAGTAAATGTACATCTGCTTGTGAAATCTCAGCATTCTGTGGCACTAGGAGTTCTGTCAAATCTGATGTCTTCAGTGGAGTTTTTAAGGTTTCTCTAAAACTGTCCATCAAAGATAAAGTATTGTTCCATTACTTTTTATTTTAGGCAGGAGAAAGTGCAATTGCATTTGAAAAAACCCAAACAACTCCTTTTTGTCATTTTAAATTAAACAGGATGGGTGAAAACAACAGGACCAGAACCATCAGGGTTTGTACCATTTTCAGAATGTGAGGTACACAGTAAATTTTGGGCTTTGTCCTTTTGTACAGTGACAACAAAGCTCCTTAGCCAGTCTTTCTAGACTTCTATTTTTCTCCTTATGAGAAAATGTTTTCTTTGCTTATTTCTATTTTAAAATTCTTTATTTTTCACTATTAATTTGTATTGAGTTAAAAGTAACAAGACAAATTAACATTACCTGCAAAATATAAGATTTGGGTTTTGCTGGTGAGGGTAATTCCCCCTTTCAAACCACTCCTCATTTCTATTTCTTTTCTCTCTTGATACTCAAATTTAGGTCATTTGTCCGTCCTTACAGCTCTTACCTTTCATACATTAAATTTCATTGCCAGCACTCTAAAAAACCAAATAAATTATGCCATTTGCACTGCTATCATCACCCTCTGTAACCTCAGAAAAGTCAAGGAGAATAGTTAGGCAGATTTTTTTTTTCCTTTTCTAAATCTCTACCATTTACTTTCTATTATGTTACAAATATGTGTTCCTTTCTACCTTGCCTGTCAGAATGGCTTTCTACTGTTTCCCTTGCTAATGTTGACAAGGTGATTGACTTGCAGATTTCTATAGCAGTTTTAGACCTTAAAAAAAAATAAAAAAAGAAAGAAAGACCGCTCTTATATTCCACAAATTCTGTCTTTTTTTAAAAACTGCTTGAACTTCAATTATGATTTGTGGCCTACAGATCTTTGACAAGAATAAATCCTACAGTGTCTAGTCTGACAGACTCAATTTTTGTTTTGAATTGCCTCCTACTTTTCTAGTCATAGGCACTGTGGTAATTATAGACATAGTCAGTGGATGACAGCCAGGATATTGTTATTGTAGTCTTTGGTTTAGAGAAAGTATTAATTTCATATTTCAGTTGTTTTACATGCTGTCAGGGTATAACTCTTTCCTTGATTCTAGAGTACTGAAAATTAAAAGTTCTGGGCAGTTCTGCTTCAATTCTTCAGCCACATCTGTTTTAATTGCTGGGTTTTATTTCTTTTTATTGGTCTGGCACATGTCTGTAGGGGCTTATCCTGCAGAAATTCTTTTAGTATGTACTTATATAATCAATTCTGGTGAAAATCAGCAGTTTGAATTGAATATAGTCAGTGAATATTTTTATGTTTGTATTTTAAAAGGGGGGAAAAGGCCTATGGGTGACAGTTCATTATTAGCTTATAAATATAGTATAACTTCCTGCATAATTACAGGTTTTTATAATTTTTATAATGCTTTTTGATTATTTTCCTTTGGATAATTTTCAAAGTACTATTATTCCCTCAAGAGATCTCTAAGAGGCAGAATTTCTGGCTATTAAAGATTTGCCATCCCACAAGCAGCAGACTGAGAATGCCTCCAGGTTATTTATAACTGGATTTTATCTCAGAAAATTAACTAAAGAAGATAAACCAAAATTCTAGGGGAAAATGCCTTAAACGTCTCATATATTATGCTGTGCTCAAACAGCTATTTTAATTTTAACAGCCTGGCAAGCCCAGTGGAGCTCTTTTTCTGGTTTTGGGCACAAAATAAGATAACACTTTTTGAATTCCTCCAGGAGATCATCTAAGTGCACTTAAAGTGGAGGCATAAAATATGAGTTTACAATGTGATATATTTAAGCTTCACATGTTAGTTTAATTGATTTTCTGTGTTTGCTAGTTCTGAGAGCCCCAGAACTCCTAATTTGCCCTTTAAAAAACCCAGTACCTTTCAAAACCTTGCATTAGCAGGCAAGCTGCTTCGTTCTGCAGGAAGTTTTGTTGTGTTCTGGTTCCTATAACCCTTTCCTGATCGGCAGCACTAAATGTTCTGCCAGGAATTCAGCAGACACGTGCATTTACATGCCTGCAAAACCCCCTTGGTTTTGGGTAGGGTTCCACATCTGACCTGTGCTCCCGAATCAGGGATGGAGTTCCTTAGCTGTGATTGCTGGGTGGAATTTGGGGGAGCAAATGAGGGAAAGCAGCCTGCCAAAAGCAGAGCACCTCAGCTGGGCTGCTTGTGAGAATTTAGGTGTCTGATGTGATTAAGCTTAAAATAACAAACTCATTTTCTGTCTGACATCCGTTATATTTGAACTTAGATGCAGCGGAGTGAAAGGTTATTGCAATAATTTATTGTACCTTATAGTACAATCAGTGTTTAAAAAAGAATGGTAGCTGAAAGGCATGTTCTATTCTTACTTCAAGAGAAAAATACTATCAGATTGCAAGGACTAAAATAGTTGCAGTTTCTAAGTATGCCTTGGAAATAAAGTTATGAGCAAGGGATTTTCAAGATGAATTTTGGAATTGGAGTATCAGCTCCTTTTCTTCATGTTCATAATAATAATGCCTTGCATTTCTGATTATGTCATTGTGATGCACAATTGGGTGACCTTTGCAGTTGACAAAATGATTAACAATTTCCTCTGGCTTTTGGTTTTAATTATTCACCTATGTGAAGCAGAGAATGGACTGTATGAGCTGGGGCACGTTATGATGATTGGCTCATATCAGTGTTATCACGTGGCAGAAAGGTCAGAAGAGCTGCCTTCAGTCAGTGTGCTTAGGCTTAGATAGGTACTCTTAAAGAAACTGGCTTTTTATTTATGGAATTGTATTATGGAGTATAAATTGATGTACATATATATTACATATAAACATACTGTGTGTGTACAAATATATATATATAAATGGTGTCGATAGGAAGATTTCCATAACATCTTGAAAAATTTTAGTCAAGGAAGAATAACAGCTCCCCATTCCTATAAGGACATCTTTCTATAGCCCCAGCTGCATCACTCCTTCAGGACACAAAAACCAGACTGAACTTTGAATTTCAGCTGAAAATTGCATGAGGAAATTAAGGATCCCATTATCTGCCCATTTAGATTCCTTGTCTTTAATAAGTGAAAGGATGGCTAAAAAAATATGGCACAATCTTCTGCCATATGTATTTTCTTTTCTAAATTATCTAGTCTTATAAATATTTGAATAACTTTTGCTCAGAATAAACACTTTCCTCTCAGCTTAGCTCTTATGGCTCTTGAGACCATAACAATTAGATAAATTAGTATTGATTTGCTAAGAAAATGCTTCTTCATCTGGTAGAATATCTGCTACTGTAGTTTAGAATAAAGCTTACAAATTCAAAAGGGTGTAGATAGGACCATTTTCCTACTGAGAGTTATTCTGGGCAGCAATGCACAAAGTTACTGGCCTGTACTTTCTAAATGAGAGATTGCATAGAAAAAAAATCCCAAAGGTGCAGGAAAGGGATAGTTAGCTACACGTACAGATTAAAACCCTAATAGATATACAGATTAAAACCCTAATAGATACAATCCCCAATTTTTTATTTTAGAATTCATTAGAAGTGGAGGACTTGGCTGGCTGGAGCAGTGTGATAGATACTGCTTGGAGACACCTGCTTACCAGTTACAGGATTCATCTAAATATCAGAAACTTACAAGATTTTCAATTGCTACTGACTTCCCTATTAGAAAGGAAAAGATCTACTTGTTCAAATTACTAATTTTCCTGTGAGATACAAAGAAAAGTTATCCCTAAGGGAGAGATCTGGCAGAACCTTTTCCTTTGCAGTGGGTTGGTCTGTGCTCCATCAGGTTCAGGGTTTGGCACAGGTGATGTCTTAGCTGGGGCAGGTAAACTTTGAGGAAAAGGCAAGCAGGGAATGAACAGGACTTCAGGAAATTTAGAAACACAGATAAGTGTTGTTGGCAGCTTTACATGTACATAACTTTTCAGCTAATTAATATGAGTCTCTGTAGATTTATGCCATGCTTTTGTCCTTCAAGTCATATACAAATTCTCAGCATCTAGTATGTGCCTTTGACTAAGAACTCTCAAACTTCATGGTTTTCCATTTGTCCCTGGAAAAAAAAAAAAAAAAAGGGGAAAAAAGAGAAAAGGAAGAAGATGGAAGTCAGGAAGGAGCCCATAAACCAAAATAAAACTGATATTTCATTTGTGTTTTGCTGATAGATATTGAGTTCTTCGATAGACTCGTGCATTAAGGGTTTTGCTGAGTGAGCTAGGACACTGTCTCTTTAAGTGTTTAACAGTAATTGGTTCATGTCCTGGTGTTCATTGAAAATCCTAGACATTTCATGGAAAATCTTCTTAATGAGGGAATGAATTTTTCATTCACATTAGAAAGCTCACTCTGACAAACAATTTCTAAATAAAACTTTGGCGACATGACATCCCATATTGGACTTGACAAAGAGGACAGGTGCATTAGAATAAAACTGTATGGCGATCCTTCAAGCTGTCAGCCATGAATATTTTATTTCTTAATGAATCATCTTTGTGAAATGAACTTTCTTGTTGTAGTGTCAGTGCCATTTACAACAAAAAACCTGCTCCTTTTAAAAGGTGAACTCCTTAAAGATGCTGATGCCTGCATAAAATACTTAACCCTAGCCAAGGTATTCAGTAAATTTAATAGTGTATTTTTTTTCCAAAACTGTTTGAAATGTAGTCTCATACTCCCAGGTGTGACTGTCAAACACAACCTTTTGCAGTTGCAATTTTGTTAACAAAGCCATTATTCAAAGTAGATTAGCAATGGGGTTGATCCTTATTAGAAAACAGAGAATACTTGCCTAATTATTGTTTTGATGCTTCCTTCATTTTTAATGGTATATTACATTTATTTAGGACTTGTGTGTAATAGTAGATTTATGTAAACAAGTTTATATATGAAAATCATTTCTAGCAGACAAGAGAAGCTTTCACTCTCTTGTATCCCTGTCCCTTACAATGTGAACAGAATAAATCGTAGGCAATCTTTGTTGGCATTTTTGGGGTATTTTTTCCCCAAAGGTGTGAAGTCAGTGGTGGAACCAGTGGGTGTGGAGGGTGTCCAGAGCCTCCTGCAGCTATGACCCCCAGTATCCAGGTATTCCCACACTCTCTTATTTCTTTATTCTAAGAGAATACAAATGTCAGATCAGTTTATTCTTCCTCACAGTTTATTTGTCATACTAGATTTGAATGTATTGGTTTTGCTAACAATTTTACATTCATTGAGTTATTTTAAAAGCATATATGTTTCAGCATTTTCCTTTTGTTCTGCAAAAGCAGCTTGATTTGGATTCTCTGGGGAAAGCTCAATTTTTATTGATATTAAAAATACCCATTTGATTGCAAACCTCAAAGTGGACTAGATTCAATTTAATTTACATAATGGTGTCTTCAGGGACAAAGATTGCATGTCCTTTGTGGCATTAGTTGGTGGATGTTTGTTTCTAGCATGTGTCAAGTTCAAATTACAGGGTTTGTCATTTTACTTATAGGCTAAATGCTTTGACTCCAGCAGATATGATTATACTCATTGTCTTTGCAGTCCCTGCCCTGTGTCCTTGCTGATACTGGATATATGTGAGGAATTGTCAGCCAGCACCCTGATCTCCATGGAAAGGTTACAGAAATCAGGAACAGATCCCTTTAGTGCTCCTCTTGCAACCTCCTCCATGTCTTGCAGTTTCTTCCTTTCCATGATGGACTTCTATCCTTGTGTTAGCTTTCCTTCCAAACATCTGTGCTTATTAAGGAAAACCTTCTCAGGTTCTGTTCTTATTGAAATCAGTAGCATCCTTCCCACTGCCTTGAGCTGGAGAAAAGACCCATATTGGAATTATTCACACGAGACTCCATTTTCTTCAAGGTGAAAAAAGCCCATTCTTTATTGACATACCTCATTTTCAGGCTTTGTGTGTGACTCCAGTTGGTTAGTAGCTTTCTTGCCAGTTACTTTATTGGTTAGTAAAAGGTTGTTACCCTGTATTGACTGGTCACTCAAACCCCCAGTGTGGGCATGGAGGAGGAGTTGTTGGTGAGAGATAGTTTTCATGGTTCCATCTAACAGTGTAAAAACAGTTTATACAGGTGCTGGTTGTTTTTCACCCAGGAATAGATTGTTATGTTAATGAACTGCTCACACCAGGACTGCTTTCACATGAAATTGCAAAGTGCTGCCTTCCCTTAGAAGAAACGACAGGCTGGCCACTGGTAGGACAGAGCAGGCATCATTTTATGAAACATTTCTTTATGGTTTTTCTGCATTACTGCAAGAGACCTGATTTCAGAAAGGTTTTATTTCCCTTGGCATTGACTTCTCACAGTGTGCTTCCCATGCAGTCCCAAACTGTCTGTAGGGTTAGTTAAATCCTTTCTGGGAAAACCTGGAGTTGGTTCACCAGGCTTCCCAAGGAAGTGCTCAAACTCCACCCTTGAAGGCTCTGTGTTTACATATTTGTAGATGAAGCCTTCTGTGTGCAGGAAGCATTTATCATCAGTAATTAGTGACAGCAAAAAGGGGCTGTCTGGGCCAAATGAATTTGACTGAAGTCCCTGAATGGGATGTCTGCAGCAGCCTTTGGAGAGCTAAATGTGCCCTCACATTTTTTGGGGCGTTTTGTTGCTTTGTTATTGCTTGTGTTCCCGCAGCACCAAAGGGCAGAGTCATTTTTGCTTTGTTGAGCACCACAGAAAGGCACACCTGGGGTAAAAAGGCAGTTCCTGGTGGGAAGTTCACAGTCCAGGAGTAGGACAGGACACCACCAATGCACTGAGTGGACAGTAGAGCCCAAAGAAATAGGGACACCATGGCAGGTAAATCAGGGTAGGCAGCGGGTTTCAACAAGCCCCAACAGCCTAAATATTCCTTTTGCTGGTAGGAAATTTTTAAAAGGGATTTAAGGTTGATGAGGGTAGTCCTGTGTGCATCTGAGGAAGAACTTGCAAAACTTTGAGGCAGCCTGAAAAAGTCCAGATGTCAACAGTAGACACTGGAATCTTCCATAGTGGATGGAGGAGGGAAGAATCAGTCTCTGCTGGGGACTGGAATGAGAGGAGGAGGGGGATGCACTGAGAAGGAATTTCCACTCTTGACTTGGAATGTTATAGTGTACTTTATTGGGCTGTTTAAAGGGTCTGGGCTGCCCACAATGAGAGTTGCAATTCGCTGGAAAGGCACTGATCTTTAAAATTTCTATTGATTTAAATGGCAGTTAATGCATGTAACAACTTTGGGATCAAGGGGCAATGATGATAACTCTCTCTTAATCTTCTTTCCCATATCTAATTAAAATCTTAGGGGTTTTTTTAAGCATTTTTGCCTTCTCTTTAAATTATCAGTTTGTCTTTATCCTTCTTCAGTTTCTAATTTTACTTGCATTTAAATACTCTTTTTCAATGGCCCAGCAAGTACTAATCAAATAAACTTTAAAAGATTGCTCCTGATTAAATTATTTTTTAATAATGAGTTCCTGTTACCAGGGAATACAGAGTTAAAAAGGTGATATCACTAAAATTAATTAGCATGAGACATGCTGGACTGGTAGAAGTGACTGGATCTTAATCAATAGCAATATGATTACACCCATGCAGCAATTATAAATTATTTAAAACAGTACCCCTAGGTTACTGACTAGTTGCCTTTAAATTAAATTCTCTGTCAATAATTGATGCAAAGAATTAATGTGAGAACACCTTCAGTTACTGAAACTTTTTTAAGGTGGCATAAAATATTGAACTGTTGCCTGTCATTAGCAGCCACCCTGTCTCTTTTGCACAGCATTGTTCTTTACTAAATTGGTCGAGAAGGACCTCCAGAGCATGAAAGATGACTAATGATCCTGATGCTGTGCTCACTCTTCTTCTAAGGACACTGACACTGAGAAATATAAATTTTGTGTGCAAGGGGAACTAAAAGCTGGAGAGACCAGTAATGCTCCTGGTCCATTTTGCTGCTGAAGGAGTGAAACCAAATATGTTCTTCCTTGGTTTTTAGATTATGTTAGATGAGGAAGATAAAAGGAAAACAATCTGGAATGTGCTGATGTGTAAGTGGTGTTTAGCAGGCCATTGATTTGTTGGGAGTGGTAGTTTCCTTCCCCAATGCCCAGTCATATAGGAGTTAAAAAATTTCATTCTGTCCCCTTACTTGATATAAATTTTTGTTTTCTGTGGTTTAGTGTTTGGGAGCAGCTGGGATGCATGGGGTGTTAATTCTTTCAAGGAGCAGAAAGAAAATATGATAATTGCCATCTTGGTAACATCAGAGGGGGTGCCAAGCAGGTCCAGTGCATCTGTTGCTGCAATCAGCTGCAATCTCAGTGTGCACAGGGAGGGCATCCACTGCGAGATCTTCATCAAAGCTTGATCCCTTATTTTACTACTGACCATTATTTTTTTGCTGTATAAAACCACTGATATTCAGGTAAACTAGTAAGCATTTTCTAGATTAAGGCAGCATAATTTAGGACAGTATGTGTATATTTTGAGAGGCAAAAAGCTTAAAAAAATCTAGAAAATAAAGGGATATTTCTAGTGACATAATTATTGTCAAAATCCTGCATTTGAAAATATTATTAAACCTTAAGGTCTTAGCTTATATAAATCAGAATTATTATGGAGGTATTGACATAAACTCACAGAAGGCACGAAGTTCATGGATGGAGGCTGGAACTGGGAGGGGATGTTTGCTCCTGCTTTTTGGCTTTTGCTTGCTTACCATGGGAAGCTGGCAAAGCTGCACTGACGTGTGGACACAGTAGAAATTTAAAAAGACAGTCATTCTTCTTGCTATCTTTTGCTCTTTCAGTTTTCTCTTATTTTTTTTTATTTTGTTTCCAAAATACTCATAATTTACAAATTTATTTTAAATTTGTCACAGGTTTACATATTAACACTCAAAAAAATTACACTTTTGGCAATTTAGTAAATAAAGACACTAAAATTTTCTTCTGCTGTTTGTTACAGCTGTGTAAATTGCATGTCAGTGAAATTAGCTCCAGTGAAAGACTTCTGGTGTATTCCATGAGCAAGTACAGATCAGGGATGGGGGAAGTGCCAAAAAAAAAAAGAAATTTTATTTATTAGCAGAGTATTTTAGTGGTGTAACAGAGATATATTAAATGTTTACTCATTATAAAATAGTACTTCTCATTTTCTAATAAAAAATCCTTTGACAAGGTTTGGGATAAATGGAGTGAATTCAATATTTAAGTCAGCATTTCAGAAAAAGAATTCCAAGCCATAACCCAGGTGTTGCAGACTCCAGGGAAAGAGGAAAGGTGCTTTTCACTGTTTGAGACCTTCAGTCTAACACCCTTACCCTGCTTCAGCCCCTGTGATTCTTCTCCATGGGGAAGTGTGAAAGGCACGAGGGTAAAGATGTTATGAAGTCTGGAGATTTATAATTTTATCTCTGGTGGAAATTTACCTCCACTCTGAAATGGCAGTTTTTAACATAATTGCTAAAATTTAGGAGCACAGGAACAGTTTATCAGTGAGTCTCTCATGATAAGCAATTGGACCAAGGAAAAACACAGCAGAAAAAAGCAGTGGTCAGGTGGAGAAATCAGGAACTTGCAACCTTTTGATCTTTCCAGGTTACTGCACCCCTACACAGCAGTTCTGGTCCATTTCTGTGCCTTGCTTTCCTCATCTGTGAACAGCAAATGGTGCAGGGGGTGATGTGAGAGTTATTTAAGAGCTGGGCAGTGTTTTGGAAGTGTAAGATTAACTTTGTGACCTTGCCTATCACTCCTGGATGGTAGCTGTAGGACATGGCTCACTGCAATACAGTGTACTTGCCTCTTTTATATTAAATTCTAGCAAAATTGAAATGAAATTTATATAATTGCAGAGACATTAAATGATGGAGGTTTAAACTCTCCAGTAACAAAAACTGCAAACAAACCAAAAGGTTCCTGGAACCTGCTGTTTGATCACTTCACTGATTTTATCAAATGTTAAATAAATGGAACAACAAGGATCTGATTTGCCCCGTAGTATTTATGATGCTTGATAAGAGTTTTCATTTGAAGACATAAAAAACTCAGCTACTATTGTGTGCTGACAGAATGTGTTTAGTCAGAGTTTCAGTCTAACTAAGCTGTTCTGTGTGCACAGGAAGACACTGTCTGTGTGTTTATCTCAGTAGCTAAAGTTTCTAATTCATAAAATAACTTCCATCCGTGTTTGTTAAAGTGCATACCAAGCCGACAGAGTTACATCAGCAGCTGATGCACAGTTTCATGTAGCTCAACAGTACCAGGATAAAAGTTTGTGGTCTGTTTGTAGAGCTGCTCATTCTTCTCTTTATCTGCATTTTCTTTGCTGTTTTATTTCTGTTAAGAGTCAAACATCCTGTGCTGGTGTAAAGGCAACGGAGGTTTCTCCTCACTACAGTGCAACTGCACAATCTCCCTACAGAAAAGATTTGACATCTCTACAGTTTAGTGACTTGGAACCTTGTCTTCCCCCCGTTCATTTTTACCCTTCAATCCTTTGGCACTTGCAGAGTGGGAAATTTAACAAATGGTTAGAAATCTTCAGTCGTGCGTTGGCTCTGATTCGTGTGCAGGAGATTTCGCATATATAACTCTTAAGTTGATGAGCAATTGCTCATTTTATGGATTTTTAAGCAAGCATGGAAAATATTTCAGGTTGGATAAAAATTTTGCTCCTGTCTGAAATATGAAAAATTTCACTACTTTCATGCTTTCTTTTTGCATTTTCTTTCACTGCAACACATAAATTGCATTTGCTTTGTGAAGCTAAAATGAGGTTGAACAAGGAAGCCATATTTCAAAACGTTAAATAAAAATATATTTGAACAAGAAAATAGAAACATTAAGGAATAAAAATTAAAAGCCCCATAAATCCCATTTCATCCTTGTCCACTCCTGCTGAGCAAAAGATGACCCCAAAAGAAATGCACCTACTGAAGCAAAACGGCTATTCATTTCACTGATGTGAAAATTTCCCAAGTGGAAAATAAAATCTTAGGAGCTGTTTTGGTTTCTTTTTTCCTATTCTTATTTGGCTTCACCATACCTGGCAGCAGATAATACATGGTTTTGTGGACAACTTTCTATAATATAGTTTGGATTAATGTTAAACACCACAAGCTGAAAATTGTCCTCATTTTTTTGCTGCAAAATTGGTGAATGTGTCCAGGACAAGCCCTGTGACCAGCTCAGCCATCATGCTTGCACAAGCTACTCAAGTGTTTCTTCTGCCTGACTGATTCTGTGGGAAGATCTGAGGGAGGTGGAGAACGCCATGTTAAAGTGGGATGAAATGAAATTAGAAAACAGAACAAGAAGCCTGATTGAAACTGTGCATGACAAGTGTTGTTTCTGCTTTTAAGAAACTCAAGAAATCAACCTCTTAGACCTCAGAAAGATCTCCGACTTCCCATGCCAAAGGTGTTTTGCGAAATCGATGACTAAATTTGTCCAGGATTTGTATTTTAATTCTCAGAATGTTCATTGACAATCTGATTAATGGGTTATTTCCGTTTATCATCTATCTTGAGCTAGTTTTACAGAATACAGAGAAAGCATGTTGTTCTGAAAGGTGGTTACGTGACCAAAACGAAAGCACACACGAGCTGCACAGTCCTACGCCGCGGCTTCAGCCGCGTTCTTCCCGTAACGCCGCGCCCGAGGTGATTTACCAGAACACGTCTGCACACGTGCAGCCCCACGTCTCTCTTCACAGAGAAAAGCAAGGCACAGTTCTTCCCAAGAATATTCTTATCTCATTTGCTGCGCCTGTGTTTGTGCAAAATTAGAATGCAGTGTGGAGATTGTTTACCTGAAGTGATGGTGTTTTGTTTCCTTGGCCTCTCGGGGCCAAGTGTGTGTGTGTGTGTGTGTGTTGGGATTATGGGCTGAGAGTCACAAGATTCAGTGCAGTGCAGGGCTTAGAAGATTCAGTTTAGTAATACAATATAGAATAATATAGTGTAATAAAGTAATTAATTAGCCTCCTGATAAGATGGAGTCAGGTGCATCATTCCTCCCTGCCATGGGGGTCATCTTGATTGGATGCACACATATCACACATATCTCACATGTACATATGTGAGAACTCGTGTGTGCTCTGCATCCATGTCACTGCTGCTCACAAAAAAAGAAAAAAAAATCAATATGCCTCGCTTGAATTCTTTCCACAATGACCATAAACATTAGATCCGTGCTAATGTACAATGTCCAGTTTGGAAAACCACATTTTAAGGTATGATAAGCTTGCCAGAGGAAAAATGGGCTTAAAAGAGATGTAATTACTACTATTGATAAGAGTAGTAAAAGGTTGTAGAAATACTATTGTTATTTTTAATGCATAATTTTTGAACAAAAACTCAGTTGTGGATTGGTCTGGCAGGTGACCCTTGTAGAGCTTGAATCTTCAGAGAGAGAGAGAGAGCAGTTTGCTGCTGCCATTAATATTTTTGTTTTCACTGCACCCCTCCATGGAAACAGCTAATGCCCTGAGAAGCAGGTGTTGGTGTTCTTCCTTTTCACACAGGGAGAGCAAGTACCAGAGAGCAAAGACTCTCAGCATCAGAGTTTCCCTCCTGGTGCTGGTGAGCTACTTGTGTCACCTTTCAGAAAGTGTTTCCAAACTCTGAAATGGGGCAGAGGTTTCCAGCAGCACTCCAAGGCACAAGAGTTCAGGGTGTTGAGGACACCAGGTGGTTTGCTGGGGAGGTACAAGGAGCTCATGTCCTGGAGATCCAAGCTGGGAGAGTGCTCCAGTGGCCGTGGCTCCTCCAAGGAAGTGCAAGGGCTCTCAGGCATTTCTGGGGCAGGGGATGGTCCTCAGGGGGCAGGGGGAGGCTGATTTTGCTCTTCTGGAGGTTTGCTGTGATGCTTTGGGCCACTGGAAAGCCGCAGGTGAGAAGGAGAAGCCTTCCTCCACTTTGTCCTTAGAAGCCTTTCCAAGTCTAAGGGCTGAAAGCAAGCAGACGTTCCCTCCACAATGACACGGAGCCAGCCCAGTCTGTTCTGAGTGGGTTTTGCTCTAAGCTGCACCTTGTGCAGCCTCAGGAGGCTTATCCTCACGCAGAAGGAGCCTCTGATAGGAGCAGGGTGATGGGGTCTCCTACAGGATAACACAAATCCCTCCCAGCTTCACTGGGTCTGCTGCCCTTCCCAGCTGACAGCCCTAGAACACGGCCCTGCAGTGGTCCCTGCTCCCACAGCTGTGCAAGCATCCTCAGTGACATTTTCAGTCGAGCCATGGAAAGAGCTGATGGTTTGTACACCCCTGAAATGTGGCAAATGGGCCTGTGGCAGGGGGTGGTCAATGCCAGGAAAATAAGCAGGAAGGGAAGAAGCAATAGTGTCAATATTTTAAGGAGGATTCCAAAATAAGAAGGAAAAAAGATAACAAAACCTTAAAGAATTTTTTGCTATCGTACTGAAGAACATGGGGAGGAGGAGACACTCACCAATCTACCTATTCCTGCTCAAGGAAGAGGTATGGCTTTAAATTAGCTTGAATTCCTGTGGGTCATCCTGTAAATACTCTTCCCTCTCCTTTAGGCAGCTGTAGAGACTCAGGCCTGGTGTCCCTACAGGAAATGACAGGAAAACTGTTTGAGGCCTTTGGGCAGAGGCAAACCTTTGGTTACAAGGGAAAAAAGGGGAAGTTTTCAGTGCCCTTCTGCTGGGCAGCCCTGCTGGCACGGTGTCCCCAGTGTGGGGTGTGAAGCCAGGCTGTGTTCCCTGGGGGATGGCCACACTTTCAGGAGGGATCTGTCCAAAGTGGTCTGAGTGGCCAGGGACCAAAAAGAGCCCTGCAGGGCAGAAAAATGCCATCTGAGCATCATCTTCCTGAGCTCAGCCAGGATGCTTGCAGTGCCAGATGAAGCAGTGTTGTTACAATAGAATTGCTTCTTCAGTGGGAAAAACACAGGTTATTTATTCCTACCTGAACCCCCCAGCCCCAAGGTAGCTCACTGCACACAGAGAGAGGAACAGCATGGATTTAGGATGTTCTGTACTCTCCTGGCACTCAGGGAGAGCTGGGGCTGGTGGCACCATATGGCCCATTTATAGCCTGGGCTCTCAGAGCTCTGGAGACTGTCAGAGCCCCACTCCCCACAGGGCTCTGCTCTGAAAATGTGCCCAAAGCCAACTCAGATGGTGTCCACCAAATACCAGCAGGCAGGGGCAATACCCTCAGCACTGCAATTATGGTGGGCAGCCTTTCTGCCTTCCCTCTGAATATAGAAAAGAATTGTACTATGCATTGAAAACATGAAAAAATCTATGTTCATGTTGGAGAAAGCATAAATGGTGTGGTGTAAGAGATTTTTAAAAAACCAGTATCTGCTCAGAGGATGCTTGGAAAATGGCCACAGACCCTTTTTGGTTTGATATTTTCTGCACTGACACCACTTTTTAAATTAACTTACTTTTTTTTTTTTTTTTTACATTTTTTCCCCTTAGTGTTCAGCATCTCCAATTTTAAAGTTTAAATAGATCTATACTTTCCCCAAGGACTTATGTGCAAACTAATATTAAGATTAAAATCTTTTATGTTTGTTCTGTAGCTTGAAACAAAAAACTAGTGCATAGTCTGTTTTATCCCACTGGCTCTCTAAGGTTCAGGTATTAACATAAATACAGCCCATTAACACTTGTTCCTCTCTGTCAGGACATAAATTAAGTCTGCAGGTGTTCCATGAAGCTTTACCCTTGGTACTAATTAAGCCTTGATAATTAGGTTTGTTAAATTCAGGCCTTTAAGCTTATATTCCCTCTTTGGGTTGCCAAAATGGGGATTTGCAATATACAGGGCCTTTTTTTGCTGGTTTTCTATTTTTTATTTTATTTTATTTTGTCTTATTTTAGTTTGTTTTCAACAAAACTGCAGTAGTAATGAACTCTCCTTTGCTTAGATGGTTAAAGATTAAAAACCTGTGAAGAACTTGGATATCTGCTGATATTTACATCAGAACATTTTCTTTTGCTGGCTTTTTTGGCAGAACACAGTCACTGTTGTGGAAAGTTTCCAGTCCATATGTTAAACACACAGATGCTGCAACTAGATAAATGGTTGCAATTCCAAATGAAATATCATTGAGTAATGTATGAGTGGAGATCTTCAAATGATAATATTAAAAAATATGTTGAAAAACAATAGAAGTTTAATTTAGGAAGTGTATCCCATACAGCAATAAGATTTTCCTTACAGAGGAAAGAGTATAGATAAAAGTTCTTATACCTTTGATTTTTGTCAAGTGTTTTAAAAGGTTCTGTTCCCAGGTCATATGGTCTCAGTGCTAAATAAAAATAATAACTGAAGAAATCTGGTTCAAAGGAACCCTCCTGGGAGGAGGGTTATTTGTAACACATACACAGAACATTAAATAGTCTAATCAAAATGGATTTTCTTGCCAGTTAATCTCTTCTCTTTTGTTTCTCCACAAATATATAGTCCATCAGATCAAATGTTTGATAAATGTCATTTTTCATCTAGAATAAATGAAACCACAGCTACAACTCTATTAGAGGCACTTTTCACATTATTCATTGCAATCATGCTAACTTGATGCTAATACCTTTTATGTTTTGGGGTTTTTTTTTAATCCATGGGATATTAAAAAATATTATTTTTACTCAAAACATTTTTTAAAGAAATAAAAATTAAATAAATTAATTAATAAATGCCATTAGAGGCTTTCACCCACATTAGATTCTCATCCTTCATTTTATTTAGTGTTTGATTGACCAGAAAGCCACAATTAATCATTTTTGGGCAAGAGCTTTGTTTTAGGTTAGCAAAAGCATTTTATTCAGATGTAGTATGGAAACATGCATGCAGTGTAAGATGCCTAATTTTAAAAAAATATTATTTTTAATAAGACATTGTTTAAAGTTTGGGAAAAACCATTTGGTTAACTTTCTTGGAAGAATAAAAATTAAGTAGTGTGCATATTTAGACCCTGCTGCAAAAAGGATTTAATACAGAATGTCAGGAAATGAGAATTAGGATGTTAAAAGAATATCTTTCCAGTATCCAGTGTGGCATTCAGATTGTTGTTCCTTGGAATGGTTCAGCTATAAAAGAACCCTGCTGAAGGAGAGAAAAGGCAAAATATATAAATAACGATTATCATTAAAAGGTGTCACTTCTTATTGCAGAAAATACTCATCTCACCTTGTAATTTACAGCATTTCTATATTTATAATGAGAAATAGCATGATACATAGCATATTTCATAGTAACAGTGTCCTAAATACTGAATTAATTGGCAGATTTTTAATGGTGGCCCCATTGAGGCGTATAACGATTGACAAAATACTGTAGGAGAGAGTATACTTGATAGATTCCACTTATTAATAGGTCAAAGTCATTAGGGAGATAATGTATGAGAGGAGCTCCATTCAACCCCTCAATGTTTTGACTTTTTAGAAAAAAGGAAGCCTGTGAGCTGGGCCATTGGACTCCAAGCCTGTGACAGAGCATAGAGTTTTTAAAGTTAATAATGCTTTTGGTTCTGCAGCATTTTCCATGTCAAAGGGGGAGGAAGATTTTGGGTTGGATATATAATTATTGCGCTGTTTTTAAGGGTTTGACCTTCAGCTGCCAGTTATAAATCTGAAAGTTGTTGGAAGCATAAAATAAATTTCTTCTTGCTTGCATGCACCGGTTTGGCTTCAACATCCACATTTGTGCTTCTGAAGCTTCCATCGTTAGGTATCCAGGAGGCTTTGTGCTTTGCTGGGAGGTTGCAATTTCTGCATTTACAGGAAAACGCTGCTTTCCCTTTTTCATGCCCTCCTCTCCTGCATTCTGGTTTGGAAAAACCTCCAAAACAGTCCCAAGGCTTTGCTGAGACGCTTTGCTGTGCCTGAGTGAGGGACATTAGACATGCACATCCCCCCCTTCTGTACAATATCTGGCCTTTCCTATTATATTACTGAAAATGCTATTAACCAAGCCAGGAGTCACTGCTGATTAAAGCCCTCAAGGACAAAGACATGACAACTTTTTTCTTTACAGCGAAGTCTCGCACCGTACGCCGTGCAGCTCCGTGTGGGAAGGGAGGCTGCTGCAAGGGCTAAAAGGTGGATGGAAAGCTGGGGGTTAAGGCATTTCAAAATGTCAGGCAGCTTGTTATATTGCAGTACATCATTCTGTCCCTGGAGACTGCTGCTGAGGCCTAGGCCAAAGCTATATAGAGAGCAGAAAATTTGACACGAGCTTCCAAATTTTCTCTTTAGCTCTCTTGGGCTGCAACCCATATGCCATGGTTAAACCATCAGGCTTTGCTCCACTGAGACCTTAGGACAAAGCAACTCAGTATTTCCTTTTCAGTGAAAGTGACTGCTTGTTTCCCTAGCAGAAATCTCTTTTCCCACCCACTGTCTTCTTAGAATGAAAATAACTTCTTTTTTTTTCCCCCTTAAGTAAGAAGTTGTTTTGAATTGCACGCCTCTTGTTTTCATGTTCTTGACTTCTCAACAGCACTAGTGGAATCCAACAGCAGATTTGAATGAATTATAAAAAGATGTTGGTGTTTGGATTGTAGGTTTGCTGTGTTTTTCAGAGGTGTGTAGTCACATCCGAAGCAGAAGTAGAATTTGTGGACATTCCTCCAAACCCCACGTTGTCAGTGTCATTGCAATATATGCCTGAAATGCAGGAGAGGGATTCTAACTACAGATATCCAGGGTTTTCAAAGCAAAAAGCCTCCTCATTCAGAAAATTCTTTATAAGGGCAATCACTTTTCCCATGAATTCTCAGTCTCACCTTTGCTAAATTTGTAAATATATGAGATTCCGAGCTAATGAAAGTGCAATCACAGCCCACGTTTCTACTCCTGCACATGGAACCAAACACACTGAGCTTTCTGTTGTCATATAATAGAGTGATAATTTATTATTCCCACTGCATGTATCACAGTTGTGCAAGAGAGCCAGAACATGCCAAAACTGCAATTTGTGAGAAATTGAGTTACGGCCAAGCGTAGTTAAAGGCTGGGGCCAGAACCTCATCTCACTTTCCATAAAGCTGTCCTGACAAGCAGCTGAGGATTTTCACAGCGTTAGAAAGTTTCAGATGCTCTGGAGCTGGCAGCCTGCTCTTGTAGCCCCCTGTGCATGCCTGGGTCAGGTACAGCACCTAAAAACCTCCTTGAACATGCCTGGGACCCAGGCCAGGTGGAATGATGGAGAGGACTGTGGGGGTACCTATGCCTCATGAATTCTTGCTTCAAACATAACTTGGCAAAAAAACCCAAGATCTGTGCTCTGCTGAACTGTTTTGCTATCCTTACGTCTTCCAGCCTGGCTAAACTCAGGATATTTAGATAATTTTTTTATTTCTTCCTTTTCTCTAAAGGATATTTGCATGAGCGTGTGTAAGAAAGAGAAAGACCAAATGGCTTACATGCTTCTTTTCTTCTCCAAGTTTATCCTTGCAGTATTATTATTATTACTGTTACTACCCCTATAAATTAAACATTATTTGACAAGTACTAGTGTTGGTGTTCGCATGCAAAGTGTTTAGAGATTTCAGAGAAGACCTCTGAGAATGATGAGAACTTTTATCCTAGAGCAGAATAAAGCAGCACTGTCTTTGTGAGGAAAAGATGAAGATATTCTTTGCTTGGAGAAAACTTCTCTTAGAAAAGGACTTTTAATCTAGCAGGAGGAGATAAAGTGGCTGGGCTGAAACTGCACAAATTGTAGTTTTAAAATTAAAAAAGGAAAGAAAAAGAAAAAAGAAACAGTGCAATTAAGCACTATAACAACTTACCAGGGAATGTAGTGACTTCCCCATCACTTGAAGTCTTTAAATCAAGATTGAATGTCTTTCTAAAAGATATTGGTTGTAGCTCAACCAGAAGTTATGAGCCATGGGCTGGATGCGGGAATCCCTTGGCTAAATTCTGTTAAGCAGAAGGTCATAGTAGATGATCATAATGATCCCTTCTAGCCTTTAAATCTATTGCTCCATTAATCTACTCCAGCCATGAAAGTGTCATTTGCCCACACGAATTCCAGATCTTTTTGAGCTTGCACACGTTTCAGTGAACCAGCTTGGGTGGAGGCTGCTCCAAAAATGTGTGCACAGCTCCTTCTGCTGAGCAGCTGCTTCAGTGCCAAGCTGGAGCCTTTTCTTCTCCAAGCTTTGTTCCCCAGAGGAGTGGGCTGCCTGTCTGTGTGATACAAATGTGCGCTGTGTTTTCTTCTCAGGCGCTGTAGCTGAGGTACATAAACATGGAGAGTTTAAATCACAGAAGGAGCCATTTATAATTCTTGTTCATTTTGTACACAAATCCATGTGATTCCATTAGATATGCAGCGCAGCCTGTTATACAGAAGTGAATGGAGATCAAGCACTTCTGTTTACCTATGAAATTGCCTATTAAAATTACAATAACCACCATAAAAATGACTTTTTTATGTCTCTCCTTTGAGAGGAAGTTTCAATTTACTGGTTCATATGAAAATATCTTGCAAGTAATTGTAAATATTTTAGGTAGATTTACTCTGATATTACTTGATGTGTCAAATTCATTAAAAAAAAAGATCAACTGAAATGTTAAAGAGACACAATCAAGTTGAAATCTATTCAATTATTTAAAAAGGGGGAAATAATTTAATATTCTGTACTAGTATAGAGCTCCTCCTTACAAATTGTTATGTAAATCCAGGTTTGAAAGTTGAACGTTCCCTTTTACTTCTATTTTCCAAAAGAACCCTTGAAAATCATGAAAACAGTGGAACAGGTGGAATTTTCAGTAGACAGAATTATCTTTGGTTGGCTTGAATCAACACAGTTCTTCAACATTTGGGTCTCCAGTCAGTCCAAGCCAAGCTGTAGGAAAGAAAGTGTTTTCTCTTTCTACCAGTGGCTTGTATCACCTAAAACTTTCCATCAGGCTGTATAAAAGAGATCTAAGGCTAACTTTTGACTGTTGTTGTTGTTATGATGATGATGATGGTGATGATGATGATGCAAATTTTACTTTCTGATCCAGATCACAAATCAGTGGCACTATTTTCCCTGCCCTGGAAAGAACCCAGTCCCTGAGGCAGATCCATACACTCTGGTCAGAGCCCAAATGAGCCAAGGTGAAAGCCAGGCAAAGCCAGCCCTCCTGGATCATCTCCTGAGCCTGATGCCTGGGGAGATGCAGGTGAATCCCACATTAGTTTTGAGGCTTTCAGGTTTGCCAGCTTTTCTAGCTGGTTGGTTTTTTTTGGTTGGTTTTTTTTTTGGTGGTAGCTGGAAAGAAAGGAGTTTCCAAAGATAAGAGTCTGGAGTGAGATGGAGGTTTGTGGTGTGTTGCAGTGGTTTTGGGAAGCTCCCTCTGGTGAAAAGTCTCCTGTGGCTTGTTTAGACCTTTTCCCTCAGTTTTGGGCTCCCTCAGCGGATAAAACCAGATGTGTTTTCTGGAAAAGATGCTTACAGGGGTGAGTGTTGTTTTGGGGAGAGCCACTTCCTCTCTTTGCACCAAAAAAAGGCCTTTTTCAGTCACTTTTTATGGAAAGCAATTAGCCAAGGCACAGCCTAGGGGCCAGCTTTGTGAGGAACTGAAGCCTTCCTGCCTCATTTTGTGGGAATGGAGAAAGATGAGTGAAGAGGGAGCTCTGCCCCTCTTAGAGCACAAGGTCTACCTGCACCCAGGTCATTGGGGATTTTTGGTACCAGCTCAGATGGAAGAAAGCCACTGCCCTTTGTGGGTGCTCCTGGATGCTTTTCCTGTGGGATCTATTGATCAAGCCTTTTCTTTAATTTTTCTGAAATTCAGCAATTTTGTAATCTGAGCTGGAGTTTTGGGCGCTGTTCACTCAGCTCCTGGAGGGTGTGAGGGTGTGTGGGCTCTTTCCTGAGGTGGGTCAGTGTTGTTTGGTGCCTTCTTTAATGGTGTGGCTGTTTGTGGACAGTGCTGAGGAAAGGACATATGTTGCCACTAAAAATTACATGGATAAAATTCAGATCCTGTGTCTTACCCGAGCCTCCCAGAGATGTGTGCTCACTGTTCAGCTGTTAGGATTGTTATTAAACTTTATGGACCATAAACCCCATGGAAACAAGGAAAGTGAACAACTATGCTATTACAATAGTGTCAAAATAGGAGACATATTTCACAGCCTCAAAACTGTGAGCCTGCCTCCATGAAGCATTTCACCCTGGTGGACTGCCTCAAACTAGTGTTTATTTAATCTCTAAATTAAATGCAATGTTGCTAATACATAAAGCCTTGAAAAATATGTTCCTTTAAGTTTAAAGTTCAGTTCCATAAATCTAGCTTTGCAGACTGCCTTCTGAAATGGGAGTTGATTTTTTTTTTGCTTTTGTTTTTTAATTTAAATATTTGTCAGACATCCATCATCTCTTAATATTTCCTGTCATGGGGATCTACTTAATTCCAAACTAAATCCATCTTGATTTCCACTAAATACCCCGACTTGCTCAGTACAACAACAGCCTCCTGATTAGGGGAGACAGACAAACAAGGGGATGAAAACATCCTTGACACACTCTTGGGGGGTGGGAGGAGGGAAAGCAGAGATGCCCAATGCAGCTTGCCTCAACAGGACAATATATTTACTTTCAAATGTATTTATTTTGAGAAAGGAACTGTCAGGTTCTGTGTGTTAGTGGGGTTTATTTAACATGGTAGCAGACCTGTCCCTTGTATGTATATATTTGCCTTTCAGTGTCCTCCTGCAAATTGCTTTTGACTCGGCCAAGTTGCAGCAGTTTAAATACCATCTTTCATGTAGGCACAGGAAATTTCCAACAACAGCACTTCAGAAAAATCCCCCAGACGCATATTGCAATATTTTAAAGACTAAGGAGCATGTATATCTGTAGGGTTTTCTGTATTTTTTTAACCCCTTTAGTGGTGGGAAAGCCATCCATTCCCTTTTCCCAGAGATTATTAGCTCTGTCCTATCGAATGGAATATTTTAAGGTAGGTGAAAATACCAAAAGTACTGTCTAGTTTTGATATTCTTGACCTAAAGAAAAAGTCAAGATGAAGTGATGTTTGATTTTTTTCTTTTTTTTTTTCTATTAAAAGATAAATTCTCCCAGATTGATTTTTTTTTTTCCCCTTAAGAGAGGCTAATGTAGCAAAGTGGGGCTTCAATAGAAAACCAAAGAAAATAAAGGTGATATAATTGAAACTTTGTCCTGGGGTAGAAATTACTGATCAGACACTATCACATCATGTATTGCTGGTTTCTCTGTGATTTGTGGGCAACTGCTCTGTTGAACAATTTTTGTTTGGGTTTTTTTTTTTAATATATTTGCTGTTTGTTTTTTTCACTCGAGCACCCGAAAGAGATTTCAGGATCGGAAAACAGATAATCAAGTTTAAAAAATAATGGCTAATACATTTCATAGGAATGGAAACTTATTATTTCTTCTTTCCCTTCCTATAACGATGATTAATAAAAAGGCAGCTTCAGTGTGACCTGTCCCTCCTCCTACACACTTGCTTTCCTTTTTTCTACATGCTAATGACTATCACTGTAATTGTTAGGAGCTGTTGATCATAGGAAAGGAATGTATTTCATGCTGCTGTTTATTCAGGGTCTATAAAGCTGATATTCCTATGATTCTCCTATCTGAGCTGATTAATTGTCACCAAATTAGGCACTGTGCTTTGAAGGAATTTAACCTATTGTTTTCTATTTGTGGCAAACATTCTAATGCTGGCAGGGAAAGTTTCTCACCCGTGTGTTATCCTGGCTTGCTGCTCCTCAAATGTGATCCCCTGAGTAGGGTTTAAAATGTTATGAGCCTGCAAATGTAATTTTTCACGTGATTAGGAGGTTATTTTTCCTAAGCACCTTGCTAAGTGTGCATTGCATGTAAACTGACCTGTACAGTGCTTGCTAGCAATGATGTTATTTATTTGTTATTTATTATTATTGGGAGCTATTTTTTAAAAGAATAATATTATCCAGTGAATTGTTTGTAAACATGCCAGGAGAAATTAATGTAGAAAATACTTGTAATTTACTCCTCTATGAAAATCAGAGAGGGAAATAAGATATAGATATAGGTTTATACATCTATATATATATACACACACTTTTTAAACTGGGTCAGCAATTCATATGAAAATATCCATGCCAAGAGTTTCTCTGCCAGGAAGACTTGTGTTCTTCCCCAGAAGACTTGGGCTCTTCCCCAGGTGCTGCTATTATAAAATGTCTTGTTCCTTAAGTGGGCATTATGTTACTGTATTTTATAGGTACCTTCCCAAAAGAAATTTAATTACATTGTCATTTCAGATGGTAAGAATAAGCTGCACAGTATACAGTTCCCAAAAAGTGAATTCATTTTTAATGTGCCATCTGTTGCTGCAATACAATATGAAGATAAATAGTTGAAAAAGAGAAAGAGAATTGACAAAAAAGAGAAATGGGTTTTGATTTGCCCTTTCATCGCACACATAAAACAACATAAGCTCAATCAATGCACAGAAATGAAAGCTAATACATAATAGCTGTTGGTCCTGGATTTTCCACACCTATTGTTTCAAGTCCTAATTAAGAAAGAGGAGCTCTGAGATCTGAGTTTGTGCAGCTCCTGCTGCCTTGCCCAGGCTCAGCTGTGCCGTGTCGGGCTCCTGGCAGCAGATTTGGGGTCTGAGGGGTCCCACCCTGCTGGGACTGGGCTGGGCTGTGGTGGCCCCTGGCTTGGCAAAGGGGAGAACCAACATCCAAACTCATAAAAGCCCATTCCAGGAAGGTTTAATCAGTGCTTTTCATGAAAGGGATATTGCTGGATAATTTGGGATCCTTTACCAGAGAGATCCCCCCCTCTAATATCATGATTTCAGACAGCCTAGAGCTGTGATTATTATTTAGCAAAGTAATGTATGGGGAGGCTTGAAAGGTGAGGTTATTTACTATGTATAATTAGCTAGGGTTATTATTTGCAATATAATATTTGTAAAAGACACTTTGTGGATTTCAGATGGAAGTACCAAAGCCCAGTAAGAGGGTTTTATTAGTTATAACAATCAGTATCAAAAAGATGTTCTGTGCAGCCCATTATTCAAACGCTTGAAAAGAAATATTGAATGAAATTACTAGCATAGAGCCTTTCTTCTTTAGGGACATTGCTTCTGTGAAGATTTTCTGGTGAGATAAGATTGTCTATTCCTCCTCTTCCCTCCTTCATTCAAAATGAACTACATTTCAGAGACATCTCTGTGTAGACTCTCAAAGCTTTAAAGGAACAACAGGGTAAGGAAATGAGTGTTGTTAGCTCAGTGAAATAAGTTCCACCTGACACTTTAGGATGACATTGCCTTGTTCCAACAGGAGGAGGTTAAAGAAAGAAATTCTGTCTTTCCTATGATAAGAAATATCCCTTTATTATCCAGACTCAAAGTATATATTTAAAAATAATAATAAAACACACCCAGTTTGCTGCTTTTCCCAGGATGCTGAAGTTAAAGAAGTGGGGGAAATGGTTTAAATAAAGCACTTGGTATGTGGACATGTCCTCTCTTATCAGCACTTACTTTTTAGGGTCAAGTGATAAAAGAGTCAGATATATAGAATTTGGTTCATTTGGAGATTCCCCTCTTCCTCTGGGGGTTTAATATCCCAGACAGCTGGACACTCCACAAATAGCTCAAGATAGAATTTGTGGTTTTTGTTTTAGTAAAGCACAAAAAAACCCCAAACAAAAACCCAAGAAAGAGACAGTCCCTGAAGTATTGTTAGGCCAACTACAGGTAAAGAGGGAGAAGCAGTTATTTTACTATGGCTCTTGTGGTAAAATTAGGTAATTGGAAGGTTCTTTTTGTGCCTGATTTGAAAAGGTTTAGAGCAGTTCCCATCTCAGGTAGCTCTTGAAATCAAAAGACCCTTTGGGCATCTGCTGCATAGGTAAATTTTAACTTGGCCTTGAGAAACTCTCTGCAAATTTCCATGGAGCACTTATTGGTCTCTCTCCCATTCAGTGCATATCAACCAGGCTTTAAGAATTCAGTAAATCTAAAAAATGCAGTGATATACATGATATAGATGTGTATAAATGCATATATGATTTAAATTCACTGATTTGACAAAAGTCTTGGCTCCCACCAGAGCTCTGTCCCAATAATCTTCATGATTCTTTCTTAGGAAGTTTGTTCTAGGAAGAAAACGAAGGAGGGATGGGGTTGGTGATGCTTTCTCTTGCTTTTATTACATCTGTAAAGCCTCCTGTGCTGATCATGACAGTAATTCCAAAGAGCCCTTTCTGACTTCTGTTCTGAAATACGTGTGGGAATAATGGAGTTTTGATGTGTCTGATCTCAGGTTGGCTTTATTATGCAAAACCAATGAGCAGCTTCTAGTGCTCAGAGAAATCCTGGTGGAACATATTAACAAAAGCTTGTACAATTACTCTTTACTGACTGACAAATGATGCTAGGCTTGTCCTCAGTTACAGGGAACATGGTTTAGTTTTGTTTTATGTTGTTGTTATTTAATTGTGGGAAAAAGTAGTTTTGCTTCATACCTGCTCTCAGTCTCATTCATAGTCTCCTCCTTGTTTCCCTTTTTTTCTCTTTTGTTTTCACAGAGATTTCTAAATCTGATTAGCAATCACTGCAGCTTGAGAAACAGGCCGTTGTTTTCACCCAAAATCTCCATTTATTCCACTTAAACCCTTTTTAGCAGAGGGGTAATAAAAGAAAGCAATTCAATAATTTTTGAAAAATTATGCTCTGTTGTTTTTGTTTTTTTTTTTTTAAAGCAAGAATTTATTTTTTTAAACTTTATAATGAAGATTTTTAGGTTGACAGGAAAAAGCACTGCTTTTTAAACAAACATCTGCAGAAATGTGCTGTATTGAAATGACACATTCAGGAGACAAAACCTCTTCATTTGTTTTACTGCTTTTCTTCAGTGATTAACACTGTTGCTGAAAGTTTTAGTTTAATTCTTGCTGTTTCGATTTCAGAAGAGTTTGGAAGTATTTATCAAGGTTTAGACAAAACTAGAAGTTTGAGAAACAGCCTTAAGACAGTATTTACATAATTTATGAGTTCTTTATTTTTTCACTGCGCACACATCAATAGACTGAACAAAATAAGTCTGTTTAGTATCAAGTCATTTAGTCCAGTTAAGGTATTAGAAAGATTATTTTTAAAATGAGAAATAATGTTTGCAACTTGATTTCTGTGGTTTTCTATTCCCCTCCCCTTTTTTCTGGCAGGGGGCAGCAGGCAGATATGTCTTTATTTCAACTGTATGGCCTCAGAGAGGGGAGAGTGTGACAACATCCAATGTTCACCTTTAAGGAGTGAGGAGGAGATGTGTGACAAATCTCCTCTTCCCAAGACATAGGGACAGAAAAATATATGTGTTGGATTGGGTTTTTTTTTTTTGATCCTCCCCTTTTTTTATTATTTCCAGAGGACAGCTCAGTGCAGGGCCCTAGGTTTTAAAGATGAGACTTTCGTGTGTATGGGGTGATGCTTTTGCTCTAAAGAGACTTGGAAGGCAAATCTGATGAAGGAAGAATAAACCTCTGTTCTGATCTCACTGGGAGCAACTCCTTGGTCAGCAGCATTTGCAATGCTTGGTGTGTATTCAGCTCCGTAAAGCATCTCTTCAAAAAAGCTGCTTTTTCTACCATCCCCTTAGCAAAATCTAGTACCATACAAATCTGTTACATGTTTTTATCCCAATCATTCCTCGTGGCTGCATCTCAGAACCGTGAGCTGTGCTCCCAAATTCTCCTGTGACTCTTCTGTTTGTTTGACCCCGCTGCCGACGCCGCGCTCCCGCTCTGAGTGAGAGCTCGTGGTTGTAGCAGATACAAAACAAACCAAAACTGTTCCCTGGTACCTTTGCAGCACCTCTGAGTGGTGTTACAGGGGCTGAGCTTCCATCCTAATGTAGCACAGCTGCTTCTTTCCAGCCCTGCTGAGCCTCTCGCAGGGCAGTGAGACCCCAGCGGGGCAGCTCGCAGTTTCGGAAGGACAATTCTCCAGGAACACATCAAATTCTGTTGCCTCCTTCACAGGAAAATGTTCCACCTTCCTGAGATGGGTTTTGTTTGGAACTATGCAAATAGTTCAAGTTCAGGCCCAAAAAGAGCAAAGACCTGTGCAAATAGCACAGACCTGATGAGGAGGAGCTGGGGGAGCTCAGCCTGGAGAAAAGGAGGCTTGGGGTGGGACCTTACTCTGCAATTCCCTGACAGGAGAGTGGAGCTGAGAGAGGTCAGTCCCTGCTCCCAGTGAGGAGAATGCTGTAAATATATCATGGAATGTACAGGGACTAAACAGTGGAGGAACAAATTATCATAGGTACATGTGTGTTATTTTAATTATCCTGTCTATTTCAGTATCTCGGACAGCAGTTTATGAAGTGATCAGATTAGATAACAATGTTTGAGCTGATGTCAACCTGTAAAAATGCTACAGCAGATTATGTAATGCTATAGCTGTGTGTAAAATCGGTCAGCAATGTTCAGGAACGACAATTGAGAATAGTACAACCATTCTGGCTTTTCTTGTACATCTGACAGCAGAACAGAGTCCAAGTACAGCTCCCTCATAATCCAGTGCTTTAAACTTCCACCAAAGTGTTCATTTTTTCTAAGCCTCTGAGTGATTATTTGTCACCTTTTTGTTGTTAAATTCTGTCTTTCTCCAGTTTAACAGAATCTGTGGGTTATTTTGTCTTCAAATCAAAGGACATTTCAGTCATCAATATAGCTACAAGAAGAAGCTCTGGGTGTGAGACAGCTCAGTCAGACCAGGGAGATTGTGGCTCTGCTAGTGACAAACTGGGACAGGAATTCTGTGGGATCAGTAAAGGGATGTGCCTGGCCTTGTGCACACCAGACAAAGCCACGTGTGCCTTGTTCTCATGGTGCTAAAGGGAAATAAATGAAACCAGGTTCCCTCACCTGAGCATCCCCTGCTCCCTGGCCACTGCAAGTCCTTGCTGTGGATGATTCTGCTCCTTACTTGCAGAACTGCCCTCTGCCACTCTGCCCGCATAAAGCTTTGACTCTCATCAAATGTGTTGGATTTGAACCTGGAACAAACTTTCTTTTCCTTGTTTCATCTGTTTTAGAACCACTTCAAAGTACAGTTTTGGGCTGGTACATTGAGGGATCTCGGTGGTGCTCTGGGAGGGACCAGTGTGACATGAGAGGTTTGGCTTCTTGGAGAGCTGAGAAATTTAAGAGCTGGAGGGGAAGGAGGAGGAAAAGGGGAGGATGCACATAAATGTTTAAGGCATAAATTAAGGCTCCCACAGAGCTGTGATGACTTTAGTGTCTAATCTCCAAGCTGATTTCTGTGGCTGTGCCCTGTGTGAGCTGCATTCCTTCAAACACAGTTCTCTTTCCAACACAAACCCTTTTCTTCCCAAGTACCTTTGACCACCTTTTCCGCTGAGCCTGCGCTGCATGGGTGCAATAGATGTTGATGTCTGTGTTTCCCTGAGTATTACAAGGGTGTTTTTCATATAACTCCCACTTAAGGGAGATCAGGGGCATGTGCTTAAAACTGAGACAATATTCAGACTGGGATGAAATAGCGTAATGCACGTTCTAGTTTGTGTTTTTACACTAAAGCTCCAGTCAGGAATTGAAAAGAGAATGCTAATTGCTATGGCCTCTGGTTATATAGTGTACATGCCTACAAATGCATTTTGTCCTTTGTAAACACGCATTTACATAAAATATTCTCTATATTTGTGTTTCATTAGACACAGAAGTTCAGCAGCAGAGTCTCTGGCCCTCTGTTCCTGCCTGTCATTCCTTTCTGCCTGCAAAATCTTCTGGCTTTGAAGTAAATAACCGTTTTTGCTACAGATGTCTTAGTGCTATAGAGAGCTGTTAAAGTAATTGTACCTACTTCCAAAATGTATGAAAAATGAGAATTCCTGAGAAAAGGTTTTGACATCTTCTGAAAAGATAATAACAGTGTAGGCTAACAGGGAGAAAGCTGTACGCTTTACTTTCAGTTTGATCACTTATTTTATACCTGTGCATTACTCTTTCTTTAATGTTCACATATAAAATTCAGTTAAATGTTGTTCCTAAAAGCTGCAGGCAAACTCCTCTGAAAATACCAAGATAATGAACTTGAACCTGAGCTTTCTCCATCAAAGAAATCATTATAGACAATGTGTTTTAGCTTTTGGCTTTATTCAGTTTAAATTCACATTTTCTCTTCCATGGGAACAAGAAAGTGCATCTTTAAGAGGAGGTGTTTGTTAAATCAATATATACCTGTTGGTATTGCTAGGAATTGCCTTTCTGCTTTCAAATTGCTGTACAAAATACCTGAGTAGGCATAATGTCAAGAATGGAAATAATCAAAGTGTATTTAAGACTCGCTTAAAAAAATCCATTTAAAAAGTAGGAATGTGTTTTTCAGGCATTTTAAGACCATAAATTGAAACACAAGTATTTAAATTATTTTTCAAAGAGATTCAAAACTCTAGTGCATTTGCATAGCTACTGAGTGAACTTTTTTGTCCTCAGCATTTAAGTTTTCTAGCAGTTCTGTATTTTAGAAGACTCCAGTGCCCCATAAAAAGCAAATACTCAATTTTTCAGTTTCTAGGCACTGAATATTTTCCCTTCTACTGGATTTGTTTTTATAACAGTAATTTATTTTAAAAAGAAAAAGGGAGAGAAAGTGAGAAACTGAAGAAATGAATGGAAGATTTTGGAAAAGATCATTAAACAAGCTCTCTAAAATCTGATAGATACTGTCAAACGTTAAAATAAATACTCTGCCGTGGTAGAGAGGAGGTGAGTGGGGCCCTGAGCAGCAGGGCTGCACAGAGCCTGCACTCTGCTCCCCAAACTTCACTGAAGCCCTGCCAGCTGATTTCATTGGCGAGAGGATGCAGAAGGGAAATGTTTGTGGTGAGGCTAACAAAACTACTTCACTCCTTCCCAGTCAACAGCTACAGGGGGCTCTCAAAGGCCACTCACAGAGGCTGAGGCTCCACGTTTGGGTTTGCCAGTACAAGGTGCTCCTATGGAATTTTATTTGTCTGTTTATTTATTATTCCTCCAGAATCACAGAGTGTCCAGCAATCACTGATCTTGAGGGAAACACATTGAAGCCATGGTCTAGGTGGGATTCATCCCAAGTAACAGATCAAGTGGCTCTGGAAAAACAAGCTTTTAAAACTGAAGTTTTATATATTTAGGCTTGGCTGGGTTTGGTGATTGGTTGGTTGTTTTGGTTTTATTTTTAGTTTAGAATAACTGCAATGAACCCATCAAGAGGTACTTGAGCACTCTGCCAAGTATTAAAAAATGATGGAACGACAGTGTGGTAGAACTAACCCATCTTGTGCATCCTGGGGTGCCCAAGGCTGCCTCCACCCCCCGTGGAACACCCGGGGAGACCTTCTGCTGCTGCCTCTCTGCCAGAGCCCAGCAGACAAAAGTGACATTTATGTCCATTCTAGCAAAACCCAAGCACAAAAGGCAGGCAAACACCCTTGGCTTTCAAAATTAAGCTGGTTTCTACTCTCTCACATGGTCTATTAATGCTCCAGGCAATTAATGTCACCTCTATTTTGTTTGTATTGATCCTCAGCTCGCTTGTTCTCCCGTGCCTCGTTCTGTGCCAAGTCGTGGGCTGGCCTTTCTTCCTCTTGACTCGGTCAAAAAGGAGACAGAGTGCTTTCTGGAGCACAGTAATTTGGGTGATGGAGGGATATTTGTAGTGATAAACTGCTGTCCTGTAGAATGCCCCTCTTTTCCCCACCATCATTCCTTGGGGCCGTGATCCTGTTGGAAGATACTCGTCCTAATTCACGATGGGAAGAAATCTGACCATTATGAACATCAAATCACTCTTTAAGGCAGGGGATTTGTCAGTCAGGATGAGAAAGGCAGTTTGTGCATCAGAGTCTGCTGGGTTTATGGAACGTGGGGAGGCTGGGAGCAGTGACCCATTAAAGCCTTCAACCCCACAGAGAGAAGGCAGCCTGTATTTCATGATGGGACAATTTCTACAATTACATTTAATAGTGGCTCTATACTCTCTGACAAACATCAGCTATTTTTTTACAGATTTACTTGCAAAAATAAACTTCAAAATTGAGCAATTTTCAGAAGTCCCCTAAATACAATATTCTTATCCCATATTGTACACATGGTCACCAACTTCAGAATAACCCAAATGCTAAAATGGCATGGTAATGGTAATGTAGCAACAATTTTGCCTGGAGTTATGTGATCTTTTTCAGTTTGTCACCTCTCTGGGTGGAAAGCAGTCTTCTCCACTGTCCAAATTAATTAGTTGTGATGTTCTTGTCTCCACTGTTTTAGCAGTGCTGCTTTTACAGCTCTACTGTGTTTTAGAGTTCCAGTCCTGTAATCTGGAGCCTCAGGTGTGACATAAAAGCTCATGACTGTAATGCATTTGGGGTTTTTCCATTGCTGCCAAGAGTGATACAGCTCTGAAAGGATGGAGATGCAATCCTGGAGATGAAGGGTTGTGTTGATAAGGCAATAGAGCCTGATTGCATTTCCAGAAAAATTCAGAATATTATCTAGGAAGTGTTTGTAATAAAACTTTCACAATCTCTGATGAAATCTTACCTCTTTAGAGAGAGATGAAAACTGAAAGCATGTGGTGGTGGTGGGGGGGGTTTGTGTGTTTTATGATTTCTTATGTTTGGTGGTTCATTTTTTTGTTTTCTTTGCATAATCTGTGCTGCAGGCACAGCTAGGGCTCCATGCCTTGTGAGAGATTCTGCCTTCCACAAATTTGCAACGACTGTAAATTTTAATTTTTTCTCCATCGTTCCCAACAGACTTCATCACAACCTTGTACCCTAGAAATAAATATATATTGTAGGGAGCAATGTTTCTTTGCTGTTACTCTGGAGGAAACCTGGTATTTGCAGAACACCTTCCTGCTAGGTGTGGAAATGCACTGAGCACACCTATGAGTGACCTCTGATGTTTGTTTATCCTGATTTATGAGATCCCATGCATACTACAGGGAAGAAAAATAAATATGCAAAGTGCCAGTAGACTTTTAATGGAGTTACCCTGTATTTCTCCACAGAAGCTGACCTTGAAATTGCTTTTCATGCACAAGTCAAAATATGTAAATTAAGATCTCAAAGTGACAGTTCAAAACATGTATATAGTTTGTAAAGTTCTTGCCAAAGCCATGGAAATTTCATGTTCTACAAAGGCCATTCATCTGCCTCTGAAACTGTGTGTAGCAAAGTGTAGAAAAATGGCATTGCTCAAGCACTCAGAGGGAAATTTGGTCAAAACACAATTTCACTTCAGCAGGATGAGAAGTCTGCCAAAATTTGCTCGTGAAATCTGTGACCGTGCTGCCAGCGCAGTGTAGAGCTTCCAGCTCCCTAACAGCAGCAAAAACTAAGCTGGTATCTAAAACTGACTGATCTATGCCTAATTTTCTTTAATGACATTTGCTTTGTTACTTTTCTGAGTGTCAGAAAAGGCAAAACGAGCGGGACAACTCACTGTTCCAACATGAAATGAGAAACCTGTGGGGCTTCCATCTTCCCTTTCCTAAATAGTACAAATAATATAAAATTCTTTTAAATGTTTCTGTTGGCTGCATTACATGTCAAATGCTCCCAGAAACACTTTCATCTCATATTTTACCTCTTGATTTCCCTGTGCTCCCATTCTCCAAGCATTGCTGCTAATGGTTTTCAGTCCCCCAGCTCAAAACTGCTCCATAATTTCCTCTTTACCCTCCGCTATTGTTTGCAACATAAAAAAAAATCAGTAAAATTAATTTCAGTTATGTTTATGGTTAGTCCTTGTCTACAGCAACCAAGGCATTTGGCATGGGAGCATCTTCTGGAAGCAGTCTTGCAGAGAAACAAGCAGATCTGCTGGGCTGCTGGACAGATGAGTAGGAAATAGTTTTGGGTTCCCAGTGACAAATCTGCTGTGGGGACGAAGAGAAAATTCAGGCAAAACATTTGGTTATGTGGCAGTGCAGAGGATTAGTCAAACATTATAATTAATGCCACTGGTGCTAAAAAGACATTGGGGATGTGGGGTGTGTTGCTTGCTTCTCCTTGCAGCTGTGGGGCTGTGCCAGTGAAAGCCCCCGAGAGCGAGCTTTAGCCGCTGCTCCTCTCTGACTGCATCATTACCTCACTCCAAACAAAGTCCTTTTATTTTTTTTTTTTTTTGTCAATAGAGGATGAAAACATTATTGGATTCAGGAGCTCATAGTAGTCCTGTACGCAGCTAGGGGTGAAGAGGATAGATTTATGAAATGGACCATTTCAAATGGCATTATCTTCCCACGGTGAGGAACACCTTCCATAAATCATGGCAGAGCACTTGGAAAAGAAAGCATTTGTTATTCCTGCCATATATTGTTTTTGCATCCTCCACCACGTGTTCTTGGGATGGGGGAGAATCTTCTGCCTGCATTTTTTTCTTCCCTAATAATTAGTGCTTTTTATCTTACAACTGCAGGAAAATTCAGAACAAGCTTGACAATATGAATTTTTAGCTTACCTTTGTTTAGCTGCAGAGACACACTGCACTGAACCTCAGTTTTCTGGTTTGGGTATGAAGCCAGCTATTTCTTACACACTTCCAATATTGCAGGGCATTTTCTGCCTCATTATGTAGCAGGAGGTCAGCTGGGAAGAGAAGTTAAAGTATGGACAAAAAACTTGCTATTTTTTAAGGCTGCAAGATTAGTGCTATTTTATGGGTATTATTGCTTCTTAAACTCAGAGACCCTATTTTTGCTCCATTATTAAAGCTGTCTCTGATGCCTTTTGAACTCACCAACACCTATATATTGTATTTTGGTGGGAAGAGAGTTTTTTCTGTGTTGTCAGTATTTTTTCAGTATTTTTCACAACCCAACATTGCAATAATTTCACCAGTGAGTCCGACACCACTTGGGATAAGTGCAGGTCTCCATTAAACCTGTAACTAGCCTGATGTGAAAAGTCAACATTTATTACACAGTGTTATTTGTGTGGATACTTTGAAATCATCCCTTTGCTCCAGAGAGGAAACTTTTGAGAATGCTCCAAGATAGCAACTTGTCATTACCTGTAATGAGCCAAGGACAAAGGCCTTGATTTTGGGAAATGTGTTGTGACCAGGCCTGATGGAAAGGTAAAGGTGATGGTAGTGAAGCAAAATTGCCTGTGTGTGAGAATAGAACAAAAGGAAGCATGGACTGAATATTGAAGTGTGCCTTAAATTCAGAATATTAGCTGGAAATTAAGCAAATACTATATAAATAATTTCTAGTTTGAACCCCCCAGAACTCTGAAGTTGGGAAAGCTCAGACTTCATGCTTGTCTATGCTAGCTTAATTCTGCCTCCTCATGGATCTCTGTAAAAATTAACTTTTTCTACTACACCCTTCCATGTGTTTATACCCCAGTGGAAGCACATCATGCTGAAAACAAAGGACAGACTGTAGAAAGACAAGGGGTGACATTTCTTGAACTTGAAATGTTTGTCTTGGCTACCTGGCTTTTTTTTTTTTTGGACAAATGAATGTGGGGAAGGAGCAAGTGTTTTTAATGCATATATTTTTTTAGAGAGTCCATCTTAATATGACAAGAGTTTCATTGTTGTATCAATGTGTAATTCATAGAATTCTGAATTAAATGTATTTATTTCCATATAGACATGACTTTATTTTTTTCCTGGATGTGCTTACAAAAGCCTCTATTAAGGCCAGAGCATAGATGAGAGAAGCCTATTGCTGCCAACATGAAGCTCAGAGCTTCCTCTGCAGTGGAAACTGAGAGATCAAGTCAAGGTCAAACTCACTATTTATTCCTGAAATTTCTGCAGACACTGTTATTTAGGTGTAATGAGCCCTGCTTGGATCCGGTTTGGAAAGATACAAAAGCTTTGAACTTTTAAGTTTGGAGGCTCCAGTTACACACGTGGGTATCTGAGCCCTGGATCTGAAGGCTTGGCATTTTAGATGTTGACTTTCCACAGGGTTTAGGAGAACTTGTTCCTGAGATAGTGAAAATGTGTTTTGCTGAGGGCTGAGAAACTCTGAGCAGGAGGATAAACGTACCTGGTGACTGCTCTGCTGGGGCTGGGGCAGCTCCTGTGCTCCCTGGGTGTGCAAGGAGGGGGAGAAAAGCATTCCAGCAGCCATGCCAAAAATGTGTATTCAAGCTGTAAGTGGCATTCAATTCAGCAATATGCCACGTTGTATTTTTTTATGAGTAAACAGGAGGGTGATGGTGGCTAAAAAAAACCACTTTGCTATCACGTGTGGGAAGCTTGTAGAGGAGTTTGTTGGATACAGATAGCAGCAGCTTCTTGTGGGAAATAATGGAATCTTTTCTTCTTCAGGTTTCTTAAAAGGCTTGATATATAATCATATTGGTTATGTCATTATGGCAGAAGAATTGCTTTTCTTGCTGGGCTGGGGTATTGAACAGTACTGTGTATAATGGATAAAAATGGTTCTCCTGGATAAGGAGAGACAAGTATTGTCACCCCTGTTTTGAGGTGTATGCATGGCATATTTGTCCTTTTTTTCTTTTTTTGACAGCCATTATGAGGGCACTGTGTGTGATTTATTTATTTCTTTTTTTTTAGCTGCTGTCAGGCTTTGAAGATCTTTATGCTGTAGCTGAGGTCAGGAATTCCCCATGTACTGTTCCATCCCAACCCCTGCCCAGTGAATGGCAGCCAGCAGTTTTACCTCTGTTAGGATATGGGTATCACCACTTTGTTTTAATGCTTCAGTGTTTAAAGCTGTTAAATAAAGCCAGGATTCATCAAGAACTGTTTTAATAGAATTGTCAGGTAGCTGCAGTGCCCCTGATTTAAATGAGTAAGCAACACCTATGGGCAAATGATCTTTCTGCACACAGAAATTAATTACAATTCAGGACTGATGAACTTTTATGAGCTAGTTAATTTTTAAAAGATGCTGTGTATGGTTTATTGAAATTAAAAGAAAGTGACAGCTTTCTGCCCCTACCCTCATAAAATTCTGTCCTGCATATAATATTGACCTAATTTAGTTCAAAGGCGCTGGATCTCCTCTTTAACACTTCATTGTGTAAAGGCCAGTTGAAGGTTTCAGTACTCCTCAAGTAAACTGAAAAGCTTCTTGCTGCTTATCCATGTTATGTTGGCTTTTATCAGTAGACAAGCTCTAAACTCCTCCACCCTTTGTCCTTGATTACCCTCAAAATCGTTTTTTAAACAAAGTGCAGCTCAAATTCAGCATTAGGTTACACAACGCCCATTTATAGAGCGTTATGAATGAATATTGATTATAAAACTCTGCACCATGTACCACAGGATTGCAGATATTTTTATGGTGTGGATCTTCTCCTGGTGAAAGGATTTCATGGGCCACTGCCCTCCCTAATTATGACTGTGGGACACAGCTCACTTCCCATTCAAGCCAGGACCACGTTGTCTTTTATTTGTATTCACATAACATTCTTGTGGGAAAGGAAAGGAGCAGCTTATGGAAAAGGTAATATTATGAAGGGATTTTGGTTGGTACTGTCCCAAGATTCTGGCTAAGGGCTGTTGCTGTTCAAGTCACTTGTAAAAAGTTACTTTGAGCAATACCAAGCAGTGCTCCAAAGTATCAGCAAGAATTGACTTATTTCCTTCCTACTGTTACGAGTCTTCCTTCCCTCCAATGACCTTCACAAACCCACAGACCATAAATTTTCAAACCTCTATTTTACAGTCAAAATTTTGTAGAAACCTAATTTTTTTTCATCCTGGAGCTGCATTTTTTTTTTTCTGTGATACTTGACTTCCTTGACCAATGTCAGGGTTCTTTTGTAGAAATTCATGAATTCATGCCATGTCTGTGAAACCTGACAGCCCAGCCCAGTGTTGTGTGATTGCTGCTGGACTGTGCAGTGTGGATCTGCAAGGAGAATTCTTCTGTGGTTCGATGTTCCAATAACATCCAATCACTTTTTTGAATTAACCTGTCCAATAAGCAAGACAAGAAATTAACCTTCTTTTAAATACTCAAAATATCTAGAAAAGAAGTGCAAAAATCCAAAGAAATTCAAAACCCTTTTAATATCTAGCAAATGAGTTTGATAAATGTTATATTTTCTGAAGCCACTTAAGTTTTTACTTTTTGCCTTTTCCTGAAGCAGTATAGAAGCATGAATATTTCAAAGTTTAAGGGGAAAAGATGGGTACAGGGAGTCTCCAGCATTTATATCTATCCTATAGCTAAATTTCCACATCTGTTGTGTGACAGGTGTGTTGAGGATTCTCAGTATAAGCTCAGGTGAGAGTGAAAAGGTGTTTCCTTTTCTTTTGGAAAGTTCTATTAAGCAAACACTGGGCACAGCTGCTCCAACTGGACATTTGCAAGAGGAATGTTAATTTTCATGCCTCAATACAGAAATCTCGAGTTTCCTGGGTGAATTAGCTGTTAATGGGTTTCTAAAATGTACCATCAGTGGTGTGGGAGAATGCAGACTGTGCTGAGGCCAGAGCATGGCTGTAATCAGATAACCTGATATTAGAATAAAGCCAGAGGATAATACTTTGCATTGCTCAGTGCAGTAATTGGCCTGCCCTGTATCCTACAGGCTTTGGCACTATAAAAAGTCATGTTTTACTTACCAACTATTTATAACAGCTTTTACTTCCTGTGTATTCTAAATTGGAAATGTAATTTCAAACTGTAAGAGGGAAGTACATAAAGTGTCCCAAAATAACATCTTAGACTGCTCTCACAACCATTTCAGAGCTTTGCTGGTAAAGTTCAGGTTGATTTCCCTTGCAGTGGCCATACAATAATGCCATTGACAAACCACTAGCAATTAAATAACTTTTTTTCCTACATTACAGTTTTGTGACCAAGGACAGGCTGCAAGAAGTCAAAGGAATAAACAGTTTGCTATTTTTCAGAACATGGCAGGGAAAATGTGTAGACCCTTGAAAACCCACGAGATCAGAGTGTTTGTTAGGTTGTTTCATTTTTACAAAACAATTACTCTCTAGGTCAGTTACTGTCTTCCTAGCTGTTGTCACCATGTATCCACTGCATTTTTTTGGGGATAGACAATTTATTAGGAGTTTAAATGTGAACACATGCCTGTGGTTTTTGCTCCCTAGCTATGCTGCAGCTGCTTGTTTAGCTGAACTGTGCAGTGCTTGTGTGCACTTCTGACTGTACTTCAGCCTGGAACCTGCTGCTGTGCTGCTGTTTTTGTTAACATCTGTGCTCTCACGACAGCTGCTTTTGTGTTTTCCTGCTCCTTGTTTAGTTTGCCCACCAGTTTGTCAGCCAGTGCCTCCCAGTAACTTTTGAACTCAGGCTTGGTCCAACCAAATGGCCCTGAAGCCTCCAGGTAGCTGTGCTCTTCCCAGATTGCAGCAGACACAGACTCAGTTTAGTGCTCTTGCTGCAGGAAAGTAGGAAAAATCCAGCTTTGGCATCTGCTGAGTGGCTGCTGCCCGGGTGGGCTCCGGGACACTCTGCCTCCCACCCAGCTGGGACAGCACAGGGGACAGCCTGTTTTAAAGTATACCCCTGGATTTACTGAATGGAACTGCTGCCAGTTTTTAAATTTACTCTCCAGTATTTTGGGAAGCATGGCATCAAATATTTCACTTGGGTTAGAGCAGAGGGGAGCATATCCCTGACAGCAAATATCTAGAAATGCTCAAAGTCCATGGTCTGTGGCAGAATGTCTTTATATGCAATAATTGTTGTTATGTACTAGTGTAAGATTTATGATGTCCTTAACAATTCATGCCCTGAGAGTTTGTGACTTATAAACTGTGTGCCAGTGTGTCAAACAATACCTGTTCTGCTTTGCTTGGCTTTCTGTTCTTTGTGGTTTTGGGGTTTTTTCTGAGGAGGGTGGGTGTGGTTGGTTGGGTGTGTTTTGTTGTTCTGGAGGGGTTTTTGTGTGAGCATGTGGGTTTTTTATAGTGGTGCATTTTTTTGGTGGGTATAATGCAATAAACATGGAATACAATACAGTATTATCTAAAAAAAGTAATTTTTTGCATATAATTATCTTGAAGTTGTATTCAAAATGCTACAAATATTTTGTCTCTTTACAGCTGGTGACCCTTGGCAGTATTTTGATAGACCCCTTTTCACTGAGGGTGGGGGCAAGGACAGCTATTTATAATTGCTTATCATTTCTTGAATCGTTTCTCCCCCAACTCTCTTGAATCCTCTCATGCATGTCCCTGCAAACCTATGAATTTATAAAGGCTTTTTGGAGAGAAGTGTTTTAAAGGTCTATGTTCTCTTGGCTTGTGCTTCCTTGCAGCTTTTGTTTTAGGGCTTAATTTGAATTAAATTGTATTTGTAGCACATGCTGCAGAAATTGTGAGGTTTCTGCTGATGTCCTGACCCCATGGACGCTTGTCCACAATTAGTGTCCTCTTTTAAAAATGGGAATGATGGAGAAAGTGAAAATTCAGGTTTATGAGTATCTGTAGTAAGAGGGGAAGTCTCCAAAGCAGAGAGACTTTGGTGCTCTGCAGCAGGGTTCATCTGTGACTGTGGTTTGTCCTTGGAGCCCCTGCAGCACCATCCTGGTGTGCCCTGGAGCTGCTGCTTCACAGCCCCATGGATTTGTCTGTGCAGGGCAGAGCTGTCCCAGCTCCCCTGGCTGCAGGAGGTCCTGGCTGTGAGCAGGATGGGGCCCTGCATCCCTGCAATCCTGTGTCTTGTTCCTCTGTAATTCATAACACAGTCACGTTGCTCAGGAATGTTTCCTTAGACAGATTCTATCTCTGAGGGCTTAACTCGAGGGATTTTCAAACAGCCACTTGATTTATGTATGTGAACATGTAGCTCATGAGAGGAGTTTATTTTACAACTTCTTTAGTACTATGCACCAGAAAACCTCCAGTAAGTTTAACTTCGTTAATGTTCTTTTTCTTCTGCTCTGTACTCTTCAGTCATGTATAAGTTGATTTCTCATATTTTTATGAATTTTGTTAAATTCCATGGTGAGGAAGGTGGCTGCTTCTTCCATCTTTAATTCCATTCTTTGGTTCTGGTGGTTTATTGTCACTGTGCCAGCAGATGGAATTTCAGTTCTCAATCCTGTCTTAGCTTAATTTGCTGCATATTTGTATCTTTGTTGCTATGAACCTTTTTTGTGTGAATAGATTCAAATGTTGTCCGTGTAAAAATACAAATTCTAAAACATCGTTATTTCATAGTTTGAAGATGTACCTTCCTAAAAGTCAAATGTCATCTGAATTTATTTTTCATTTAGATGAGTGAAATATTGTGTTGTCTTTTCAAGTCTGAGGCAGAGCAACTGAGTGTTCAACCACAGTTGCTTTTTGAGGTTTTGATTCCCACTGAAATGGTCCTTTTAATGTCATCTTTAATTTAATCAGATAATGTCATCAAAATAACATTTACCCTTTTACTGCAAATTCCCTGCATTATTAGCTGGTGTAACAGACAAAAAAGCTGGTATGAACCCCCATGGAAATCTGTGCTTCCAGGAAAAATTGATACAGTTCATAGAAGCTCTATATTTAATTTGCACTTTCAAAGCACTCTCTATGGAAAGATTTTATGAGTCTGAAATAATTTAAAAACACTTTTCAATAGAACCCATAGCACCCACCAACTTGCTCTGATTTTTCTTCAAATCATCATTCTTTTGCCCAGTTTTAAAGTAAGCTGAACAAGACATTTAACACAGTCACAGAAATATTAATAGTCTTGTAAATCTACCCCCATTTGAAAGTGTGGCTCTTGGGTGAATATTTGCATCCATGAATTGAAAATCAATTCACTTTAGTTTCTGGCACAGGTACATTAAGATTTGATGTAATTTCATCTTCCATTTTAGAATCTTGCACCAAGTTTGATGGGTTGCAACATGTTTAAATTTAGAGATATTTGAGGGTCCCTTTCTGTGACCTCTGCTGACAGCCTGACTTCCATCATTGCCATTCTTTCCTCTAGATAATTCTCATCAAAACCCAAGGATTTTGTTTCCTGTTTAAAATAATATGAATTATTTTTTGTAAACTATTCCATTACTGATGCAGAAATGTTTTGTGCAGTGTGCTTTCTGTTACTCCTGACCAGAAATCATCTTTGATGCTCAAAGAATTCCTGAAATGAGATGCAACTCTGCTGAATTTATTGGTAATTAGTAAAACTCAGGGATGCAGAAGGGAACAGCAAGCAGGAGTAATCACTGTTGCTTAGGAAGGAAGGGAAAATTGTTTTGCATTTAGGAGGAACATACTTTTTTAAAGTAAATTTTCAGTTGGTGATGTTGAGAAGGTCTCTTTAAGTTATTATGTGTTTAAGCAATGTGTCTCTTTAGTTTGCACAAGAATAGTACCAGAAATGTAAAAATGCAACAAAAAAAGCACATCTGTTTTTTTTAATCCTGTCTGGAAGAGATTTTTAGAATTTACTAAAACCACAGCAAAGATTTCTGTCCCACTGCTTAGTGTCTGGTAGCTTTAAGAAGGCATCTGAATGACTTTATGTTAGAACTTCACAAGATTTATCAGTATTTTTCCTTTATTTTTTGTGTTTCTGTTTGTCTCCAAAGATCAGATCTTTGTTTATTAATTCAAGATTTCTTTTAATCCTTTGAAATACTGAATCCTGACAGGAAACCCACTATCTTTTGTGACCTATATGCCCTTAGGAAGGAATTCAACATCCCAGGTTTGTATCCAGGGTTGTGATCTTGGTGGCTCTATGGATGCCTTTCATCTTTTCACCATGAGCTCAGAGGAAGCATGGGGTTGGATTTGGGTTTGCATGGCCCTAAAAAATAAGAGTTTATATGAGGGAAGGAAGAGTTTCTGTGATGAGAACAACCTTACTCCCAGTCATACAAATACAGGTACTGTCAGTTCAATAGTCTCAGCTTCCACCTTTGAACACACAGAGAAGGATTCTGTAAAAGTCACCACAGAAAACACAACAAAGCATTTCTCAGCTCAAAACCAACACTTGGAATTACACCAGGAAACAAATTAGCAATGTCTCTGAGGTCCAGCTCCTCGGATGTGCTGTATCAGAAATGCCACTTAGCAGTAACAGAACTGACATTTCCGTGTGGTTTCTTAAGATAACTTGATGTAAAGCTTGTTGTGGCAGCAACCCATTACAGAGGTGAGCAGTTGCACTCTTCAAGAGAGAAAAAAAAACCCCTTAAAAACTCTTTTCCTCCCCAAAAGAAACTATTGCAGTTAATGTGTTCAGGCTGAGCATAAAAACTGTGTCATGTAAAATTGTTCCATGAGAACAGCAGCACGGAGGCTCTTCCATGTTGTTTCTGCAGTGTCTTAGCTGGATTTTTTTTGTGATATTATTTCCACCTTTAAAATTGTACACAAATAGGAGGATATAAACAGGGAGAAAATTCAGTTGCTCAGAAAGGAGAGTTATCTAACCATCTATTGAATCCTGTCACCTCAGCTGTCAGGTAGGACGGGCTTTCCTGACAAAGACACTGAAGATCTTCTCTATGCACAATGAGATGAACCTGATCCCAACAGCAAGCTGGTGTAAAATTAATGTTATACCTCAAGGAAAACAATAAATTTCTCAGGTTTGGAGGCCAGTATCAGTTATGGATTCCTCAGCTGTGTAAAACTTATTTTTAGCTGCTCATGTTCAAACCAGTGTCAGCTTAGTCCATCCTCTGCACGTGATGACGTTCTAGCACACACACTGAAACCAAGAAACCCCACAAACCTGCAGTCCACACATTACATTTTCATCAGTATGAGCTTCAAATGTCCTTGTCTACAACATAGACAAGTTTTTATTGTGCCTTGGAAAAATTCACTTTTTCAAGTTGGTGGTTCTGATTAGCACACAACTGGCATGCAAATATTCCCCTGGCATGGAACTTTTACCCTCTTTTTTCCTAGCTCTCTTTTTTAATCTGCTATTGGTCCAAAGAGTTAAAATTGTATTTCTTGATTCCTCTGCATGGTGGTGAACTTTACACTATTTTGCACCTTTTTCTGGTTACTAAACCAGAAAATCCCATAAACTCAAAATGAGGCCAAATATCATCCTGTTAGCATCACAGTCAGCAGGGCAGGTTGTGCACCTCCAGTTGCACAGATGATTGGTGGGTTTGTTGATTTTGGGTTCATGTGGCTAAACATTCTTTAGGTGTCATTTTAAACAACCTATCCTGGTGTTCATAGAGTTTCTCACAACCTTATTGATTGATTAATTATTTTATTCTTTTGTGGGTGAAAGCAAGTGGTTTTGCTAATAGTGTTTGCCAGAAAAAATGTGTTTTATTTTAGGTATCTTTTTAGGAAAAGTTGATTTAATTAACTCCATCTTTTCAGCAAATAACTGCTAGGGAGGAGAAGCATAATATTTCTTTGTTCCATTTGCAGAGTCTAAATAGAAGAATAACATATACTGTGTACTTAGTATTTGGGTATTTCATCAATTACAAATATGCTTTTCTGGCATATTTATTAACTTAAAATTATAGGATACAGTGTAATGCAACCCATATTGCATAATGCCTGAAACCTGTCACATAACTCACTTCATCTTTTCAACTCCAATATTTTAGTTTATCAGAAAGGAAATGGGGGAACACTGGGAGATGAGAATAAGCAGCTTTTGCCTATTGCTGCATTAGTACAAATGCACCAGAAATTTTTGGAAGCAGCTGGTGCAAAGGGAAAAAAAAAAGAAAGAAAAAAAATATCCCTGACTGTGCAGACAGGATCCAAGCCATTTTACTGTCCTTGCCTGGGTAAGAGAAGTTGCTTCTGTATTTAACTATTATTTCTCTTTTCCAAATAAATATGAGCTGCTTCTAAATAGGGTGATGATAGCAGGTGGTCTCTCAAGCAGAAATTATTTTCAAGCTGACAAGTATACTGAGCACAGTATAACTACATGTATTTCAGGAAAACATCATGCACGTCTGTTTAAGGATTCATTAACATGGTATAGATTAAACCCATTGAAGATGGCACAGATTGTTTCATTTTATTACATTCAATTGGATTGGATGTGTGCCATTTGCAAAGAGCAATATTGCCACAAAAAAAAAAAAAGAAGTCTGGCACATTTGTCACATAATATTCCCCTATTGAGAATGAACTGTTTCTGAACATCAAAAGGTAAAAATCTGTTCTTCCCTCACCCTCTGCCATATTAACCACAAGAAAATATGACTGCACATCTTGTTATGAAGTGTTTGAGCAGCACACTTGCTGTGCCCAGAGTTCAGTCTGGCAGGGAGACCTTTGTGCTCTTCATGATGCAGGGATTGGAGTGCACCAGCCTGCTGCCTCCCCAGACCTCAGAGCTCATCCAGCTCTGTCACCCTGGGACATCCCTGTCCCCAGAGCCCTCCCTGGGATCAGGGGTGGGTGTGGGAGGAGAGGGGTGGCCCTGTCCCCCTGCAGAGGCAGCCCCACTCCCAGAGGAAGGGGAGCAGCTGCTATTAAAGAGAGGATGGTCACACAGAGACTGAGGTTTAAATTCATATAATGTTGCTGTTTATAACGTGAATACTTTGGACATCTGTTTAAAGCCCAGTGTTCTGAGTGGATGGGAGCCTTCCCAAGGCAGGGCTTAGAAAGTGTTATCTGTTACACGAGGGCTGCAGATTGTAAAGGTGTGTCTTAATCAGCTAGAGCTTGGGTCTTCTACTGTTTGAGTCAGTAGCAAACCTCAAAAAACCCTGCACATGGCAAATGATGGCATAACCAATGAAAAATAGATGGATTAAAAAAGTGTGGGTATAAATCCTAAGTATACATATTAGAAATACTCCTTTTCATACTGTACCCTTAGAAAGTCCTTGTAGTGTGTGTGTGTGTGTGTGTGTGGAAGGGGGGAACAGAACAAAAGCAAATTTGCTGTCATTGGCTTGTGTGTAAACATTCTATTTTAAATTGGACAGTGACAGAGTTGCAGCATAACCCATGTTCTATTTTCTACTTCTGATACCATCCCTTTTGCATTAATCAACATTATTTTTCAGAACTCAGCTTCACCTGTATTTCTAGCTTATATTATAATCATTACTTTTTGTTGTGCTGGTTTATTTCACATTGTGTTTGAAGGGGAATTAAATTTTAATTAATGGTTAATTTAGAAGAAGACCATTTAATAAATGTGCTTTTGGAACTAAAGTCTAGCAGTCGGGATGTAGTAGCTTTTATTGTTGTTATCAGTGGAGGTTACTGATTACTAAAGAATTGACAAGCAGTGTAGGTAAGGGGTGATTTGATTCATAGTGCACCTCCAGTGAGATGCACTGAAGAGTTAATTTTTTTTTTTTTTTGTTTGGTTTTGTTTTGTTTCCTTTTTTTTTTTTTTTTTTTTTTTGGTGGTGCAGTTGGGACTCAGCTGTTGTTTCCTCTGGGATTAAACAGCTGTCAGCATTGTTAATGACATCAAATTCATGCATTAAAATTCTCTCATTCCTCTCCATATGAAATGGGGATGTGGAAAGCACTGCCATATCCCCCTTTGTGAAGGAATGAAAATCCAAGGGAAGATAACAGCATTTATTACAAAACCACAGACCGGAGCTTCTGTTGATGGAATCTCGTAATGAGTAATTAAGCTACTTTGCAGAAGTCAGCGCTGTCACGTTTGCAATTGGGTATTTCCATTCCCCTGTGGATACAGCTGGGAAAAGACTACTAAGGTGATAAAAAAAGAAAAATAGAATTGTTCTAGAAATATCAGCTTCATGAAGCCGGAGGTTTCAATGCAAAGTGGCTATGAAAAATTAGCCTACCGAAATAACCTGTCTGGTGTAAAAGACATTCCTTTAAAAATTCATAACTTCTATCATCTGATAAACAAGAAACAATGAGGTTTTATTATCCTGCAGCCTCACAAGGATATGACAATGGCAGGTTTATTTCTGGGATGGGGTGTTGGCTTTTCTTTTCTTATTTGGTTTTTTTCTTGAGCCTTTTGCCTATAAATGAAAGTTTTCAACTCTGAGTGTTCAGTTCTGTAGTTCTGAAAACATGTTATGGGAAGCTTGTGGCCTTTGAGGGGAAATTATCTTTTCAGGGGAGAAAAGAATTGAAACAGATTTCTTTTTTTTTTTTTTTTTGCTGTAAAGTTCAAAACACTACTCATGCTTTTAGACTGATATATAATTCTTATGCCCCTGAGAACTCCAATTATTAAAAATAGTCCTGAATTTTCACTAGTTTGAGTGTCCCTATTCTCTTTTCAGTTCTTTTCTATGTTTTTTTATGGTTTGTTAAGCAATTAACTTACTCTTAACTTTCTTCTTTCAAGTAGCTTTGTTTTTTTAGAGGCAAAAAAATTAAGCAGAAAGCAGAGCTCTCTGAATGTCTTTATCCTGCTTCCAAGAAGTTGCTTTTGTGCAGAAGTACCCTTTTTTTTTTAATATCCCCATATGTCAGCTGTTACAGTGAAATCAAATTAAATTAAGCCCAATGAAGAAACCAGCCTGTTAACAAAATGAATTGATAAAGCAGTCATCTATTGAATTCAGTAAAATGTACTGAAATATATAAGAATAAACCAATTAATTGATTAACCAGCTTCCAGATCAGATGGTGAAATATGAGTATCTGATGAGTCAAATTAATATGTGTTAAGAGACTGATAGCAGGAATCTCTGAAACATGCTGTGCCTTCTTAAAAACTGGTTCTGTGAAAAGCTTAAGAGTTTATTGTTTCAAGGCCATGCATTTGGGAAGTGCTCCAGTTTATTAGCAGAGCTGTGGATGGAGGTGAAAGCACAATTTATTTTGTTTTGTTGAAACGTTAACAATGGTATAAGCACCCCATGGTATTAAATAATACACAGGAACGTGGTCACTATTGTAAGAAGGATTTATTTATCATCCTGGTTTTCAGTGAGATCCCTACATGACTCCCAAATTCAGTCAAGTGGCACACTGCTTGTGTCAAGTATCTTTTTGTAGTTAATTTAATCCTGGTTGGGCCAGAAATGGACCTGTGGAGCTGTGTAATGTTAATTTATACATCGTTCTTCATCATTACAGAAAACGTGCCCTTCTGGAACTAATGCTCACTAGTTTTATCATTAATGTGCATTAATAATGTGTAAAAAGTATTTTTCCATTAGCTTATCTTTTCAGAAGAGGAAAAAAAGCCCTGCATAAATTGGAAACGTACTCCTATGTTTACCTGAGCTGTCAGCAGGCCCTGCAGGTTTGGAGGCGTGTTGTGCTGCAGGAGATGAAGGAGGGAAGCTGTGAGTGACACTCAGTCCTTTGTGTAATTATCTTGGAAAAGGAAGGGCCTGAAGGGACACTCTGGGAATGATGGCAGAAAGAAGTGCTTTAGTTTTGGGAGCAGAGGGATGATCCTTCCCTGGAGTCCCTGTAGCTCTCCCTCCAGATGTGCCACGGTATCACCTTTTAAATCCTGGCTAAGACAAGTTGATAGGGTGTGGTGGGAAAATGTGACAGCACCATCTACAACCAAGAAACCATAAAGGGTTTTAACCCAGAGGGTGCAGAAGAGGTTGTGTTTCCTTTCCCCAACATAGCTGCAGGTGTTCTCTGTCCAAGTTTTAGTGCCTCTCAAAGTTATCAAAGCCATTGTCAGCAGAGTGGGAACGCTGTCCTGATCCAAGCTTTGGGAGGAGGAAGCTCCTTGTGGATGTTGTGGTGCAAATACCCTGTGTAACACAGGTTTTGCTTCTCCCTGTGACTAAAATTTTCTGTAAGCTGCTGTCCTTCCTTGAGTAGCACAAGTGCTAAAGCCTCTCTCTCAAAACGGTTTTGAGTCATGACTTGGTGTCCTGGTTTCAGCTAGCATTGTGTTAATTCCTTCCCAGTAGCTGTCACAGTGCTGTGTTTGGATTCAGAACGAGACCAACATCTCTGGAAGTCATTCCATTTCTTTATAGTCTTGAGGGGAGAGAGAAAGTAGAGTCAAATATGTCTTGATTATCTAAATTGAAGAGAAACTTTAGGAAGTACTGAGTGGGTATTTGCTTCAGCAATAGAAAGACCTAGAACCCATTCTGCTGTGCAGACAAGTAAAACATGAGTTTTATCCCCAGTCTTTGTGACATATCAGTGATGAGACAGTCTAAGCCTTTTTAAAGTTGTTGGTTTGAAGCCAAAGAGGTGCAAAATGAGTAATTTGGGATTGTGTATGCCATGTCAGGTGTAAGGAAATGATTTCCAAATGCTTTCACATCAAGCCACTAAGCCCACAGGAAAAAGTCTCTAAAAATCACATTTTATCAGACATGCCCTGTTAATTAGGGGAATAAGCCTAGGTAAAAAATATTCACAAATACTTGAATAACTGTCAATTATTTTTTCCTCATACTTCGTGGGGACCTACGAGTGGGAGTGTGCCCAATTTGAGTCTGTGTATTTCTTCTCAGTGGATAATATAGTAGTTGCAAATCTTTCATTATCTCAAAGCCCTGCATTGCTCTGAAAGATGTATATTTAAAAAGATGCTGGCAGTAACTGCTGCTGACAAGCAGCCCTGTTTGAAATAGACTCCCTCCGTGGCACTGTGTGGGGAAGGCTCCCTACATTGATCTATGGATTTTTCATTTGCTTTCAAACAGTCCTGCTCGTGTGTCTGCAAGGAGTGAATAAGCAAAGTTTGAATCAGTTTGACTTTGGAAGCATGATTCTGAGCAATTACCTTGGGAAAATACACCTCCCCCTGACTAAATAGATCTGTCAGGAGGAGCCGGCGTGCGGCGCGCAGCCCTGCGATACACGTGTGCGCTGGTAAACCGGACCCAGCCAATTAAACATCAAAATGTTGGCTGCATTCAGTTCACAGGAAGACTTATGTAAGTTCATTTTCATAGCGTGCCTATGTGTCTTTAGACTCTAACTGACAGGTTCCCACCGTGAATAGGCTGGGGAGATATCAATTATCTGGTTAGCTGTGCGCTGCCATTCTATGCTCCGTGGCTTTCTGACAGAAGCAGGCAGAAAGCGAGAGAAGCAGAATAATTCTGGTTCAGCAAGGCTGTTAATATTTCAGTCTGGGAACCTCAAATCGTTGTGAATAGATGGAGAAAATGGTCATTTTAAGCCTGACCGCTGCAATTTCTTTTATTAAGAGCATGTGAAGTGCTAATGGTTCTTTCACCCCAAAGCAGGAACCACTGGATATCAAGACTGGGCATTTGGGGGTTCAGTAATTTGTAGTCTAATATTAGTTTGAATCATTCACCTCTAATAGCACCAAATAACTTTTATCTAATTATCTCAATGTCTTTTACAGAGCAGTCAGTCACATATACCAATCCATGTGATTTTTTAGAAAATTGCTGCTGTATCCATTGTTTTAAACCGTGTGCGTGCTCCAAGCACAGCCTTGAGTTGTTATGTGTGAGTCTGAGCGACTTTTATTGCTGCCGTTTTCCATCCTTGTGCATATCTATCTGGAAGGACATTTATGTTCATTAAATGTTTGCAGTTCCCACAGCAGCATGTCATGTACTGCTGCTCCCTGGCCATCACCGAGGTGGTGCTGTGCTCCTCACAAGGAGCCCACATCTAATCTTGTCAGGGTGGCCATCCCAGCCATTACACTTGTTAAGCAAACTAGGCAAGGACCCAGAGCACCAATTTCTAATGGACAGCTCCTGTATCTGTCACATCATCTTTCCTCTCACTGTGGGCAGCTCTTAGAATTCAAGGGAGATCAGTAAATCAGCCAAGTTTGAGCAGGCTGCTGCTGCACAGAAGGGTAACGAGAAGGTTTGGAATGAAATGTCCGTGGATTCCTTTTGCACAGTGCCCTGTCTTCAGTCAGGTCCCTCTGAAATGTTTAAAGACTCCTTGGTTTTTAACAGACACATTGCAATTTGGTTTTCTTGGTGGACTTGTGGATGCACATAAATGGATTCATTTCCATTTTCAGCTTATTTTTTTTCTATAGTTTTTTTGCTATCTGTTTGGGCATTTTTTTAGCTGAGAGTAAAATCAGCCGAGCTATCAGGCTTATGGGATGAAAAACTGTAGGTTAGGCAAATTCCAAGATTTCCAGGAATTCTTCTGTGCTCTTTTGCTAGAGCACTGTATGCCATTATGGGTGTAGGAAGGAACATGTTATATAACATAACATATAGCAGCATATAACATATAATAATGCTTGATACAATCATTGTAGAGGCTGGAGTATTAACAACTGTCTTGTATATCTCAGATTAAAGATTGTTCAGGTTTTTAGTTCTCCACATCACAGTTTAGGATCCCCTGCTCTTTTGAGGAATCCCATAGCTTCTTTAACCTCCATAACTCACAGCTGATAATGAGAGCAAGGGGGAATAAGTCTTTGGCTTCACAGCCCTCCATCTGGAGACCAATAAATAGGCTGGATAAACCACAGCACCTCACAGATCTTTAATTTTTAGTTTATGCAAGACCTTTCCTCTCTATAAGAGCACATCTCCCAAGAGCCACCCAATGAAAGACTCGCTCACCACCCATTTGCTCAGGACTTTTTCCTCTCCTTCCTCCTCTTCCTAATTTCTTAATATAAATGCACATTTTCCCCTTTTTTTCCGGGGGGGTGGGGGGCAGCAATGTAACTTTTGTAGGAGAGCGATGTGTGTTCGAATGGCACATTTTCCAGGCGTTCCATTTGATAATTTCCCCGAGATACCGGAGTTCCCTCCCAGCAATGAGTTAAGGTGACAAAGGAGCCGGGTTTGTTTGCAGGAAGCGAAGGATAACGGCGCCTAAACTTTACTATTGGTGGCGGAGGGAGGCACGGAAAATTGCTTTTTATAATTAAAAAGGGAATCTCAGATGTTTTATATCTTGAATATTTACAATAAAACCTTCAAGTGCTTGTCAAGAGGGTAATGTGTCATTAGCAGGAGCCTTTGCCTCTCTTCTCCTCTCGGACATGACAGTGCAGCAGGATAAGAGAAGAGTAATTATAGTTCAGCAGGGCTGCCAGGTGTGATAAATGGGTAATCAGCACACAGGAGCCCCGGTCCTCAAAGGAGGACTATTACAGCGTTATCAGCTGCAGGCCCGCCTGTGCGGCAGCATCGCGCCGAGCCCGAGCCGGCCCGGGGCTGCTCAATGCGGCTGCGGCTGCCGGCGCTGCCCGCTCCGGCCCTCGCCCTCCTTTGTGCGCCTGCCACCGCCGCGGGAGCCGCGTCAAAGGCGGCTCCTCGCCTTCGCTTTTCGCTAATATTTACATAAAGCGCTGCCCCGCTCTCCAGGTCGGGCAGTGAGCCGGCTGCGAGGTGATGCGGGAGCCGCGCTGCTCCATCCCCGTTCGCTCCATCCCCGGTGCGCGCTTCTCCTGCTGCCCCTCTAGGGTCAGCTCCGCCGCGCTGGGGCACAGCGGTCTCTTGCCAACTAACTTGGGGATAATCTGCTGCCTGGCAGTCCCGAGGTCTCCTCAGTGCTGGAGCAGAGCTGCTGCTCGTGCGGTGATGAGATTTGTCTGTTTGTTATTGCTGGGAACGCGCATCGGAATTGAGTAAATTTGGTTAAAATTAATCAAAACCCCATCCAACCAGTAAGTGCGACATTGATCCCCTCCACGTCTTGATTTCGAGTTCAGCGCTACCAACGGCAGCGTCAGAATAGGAATATTCTTAAAAATAATTCTTGTGAAAAAGAAGCTGTGGATATAATAAATTGTTATTAAGGGAAAGGACATAACGTGCCTTGGAAAAACTGGAGGGCCAACACTTCTGATGCAAGGTTATTTTTACAATACTTGCATTTTTATCGGTTGATGTATTTTAACTGGAGCCCTGACAATAGTCACAAAAAATTATTACTCTGGCATGGAGCTACTTATCTGACAAATGCAATGCGAATGGTCTTGTTCTTATCAATGAGATCAGATTTCAAAAAAAATGAGTACGAGGAATGAGGCGTTGCTTTGTGAACAGATAACCTTGCAGGCAAACTCACAAACCTGAATAAAAGGATGTCTCTATGAAATAATCTGTGCATAAGTGCAATCAGGTCAGACTGTAATAGACAGCGAGGGGGGTGGAATCAAAAGGGGGAAAAACTCATTTCATCACAGTTAATGGCAAGGAAAAGAAGGCAAGGAAGGACTTTCTTTGGAGCGGAGCTGTTGCGACAAAGACCAGGGCTTCAGCGTGTCATGCACCATTTGCTGGTGCACTAGTGCTCTTTTCAAGAGCTGTGAAGCCATTATTGTAATGTGAAAAAAGTAGAAAGAAATACTCCCTCCTGGTCACTGGAAGGGCAAATGAGGTGCAGGCTTTTCTTTTTTTTTTTTTTCCTCTTCCTTGTTGTTTTTTTTTTTTGTTGGTTTTTTTTCCCCTGTACTGTTTGTGCAGGGAGGTTTCTAGATTCCCCCTGGTAAAGCTCCACTGGGATGCAGGAAAGATCACAGTGCCCTTATAAACAACACTTCTTGGCACTGTTTACCTTCTTTTGTGACTTTGTTGCCTGTGAAGGAGGATGGGAGTATCAGAGGTCCAATTGCAATGAACATTTTCCCTTTTGTCTTTGATGGAGCAGGACCTTAGAATATTCTCTAGCTGAAGTTTCAGAGAGCATTTCTGTGGTTTAGGTTTTAAATAAAAAAAAAAAAAAAATCTCAGTACATTCCTGTATGGTAAAGTTATCTAGTGGTGATAATAAATCCAATATTCTGCGGATTTTGTGTGTTTTATTAAAAAGAGAAGAGAAAGAATCCTTTGTTCATTGGCATAATGCAATCCTGTCTCTGAACAGTTCTAATTTGCAAACCGAGTACTTTGTAAATTGTGGAAACCTGGTTATAACTTGAAGGCTGAATAAAATGGGTCATCTTATAACTGAAAGATAAATATAGATGTAAAATAGTGCCGCCAATGTCTTTTAAGCAAGAAAAAATAAATAAATAATAGGTTTCAGAACTGCCTTGTTCTTGTATAGTTTATGGGTAAAGCAAGATTACACATACAGCCCTGCAGCCGATTCCCAGGACTGCTAAAGTGTGAAGAACAGGAGTGACATTCTAGTCTTCAATAAATCACTATAAAAATGTTTATGAACCCTGCAATTTACTGTCTTTTAAATGCAAATTGAAAGGGGCATCGTCACAAGTGTAAAGGAGACCTGCAGTGGCCTAAAGGAATTATAATATGTTGCAAAAGGCTTCTGAAATTGTGTGATCTTAAATGGTTCTATTTTAAAAAATGATTTCCCATTTATACTTCTGTGACAGCTTTGTTAATTTATTAAAGAGATCTCTGTGAATTGCAGGGAGGTGTTTATGAGCACTGTGCTTCACAGGAGCTGTTCACAGGGGCTCTCGAGGAGCTGCAGTTTAATTTGGCAGGCACTGGGGGCAAGTTTGCTGCTCACCTACAGGTAACAGGGGTTCAGAAATGTACAAAGCAGTGCTCTTGTCTGGCAGATTGCTGCTAAACCAGCAAACATCTCCTTCCTCTTCCCAGCTCTTCCATACAGTCATTTATTGTGAAACTTCTAAATAGCAAAAACATTCTGGATGAGCAGATCAGCATCCCTCAGTCCACCGTGGGGAGACACTTGGGGACGTGGCTGAGGGGTGAACATGGTGCTGCTGGCTTGATGGCTGGACTTGGTGATGTTAAATGTCTTTTCCAACCTCATTGACTCTATGGTTCTAAGTCCAAACTGAGAGAAGAGTGAATCATCTTTCTGTGCTGTAGCTATGCTTTCTCCAATGGAAATGAACTCATTTCCATTTATACATTTATCATTTTATCTAGAAAATAAAATCTGGGCTTTGTGGAAGCAGATTTAATTCCTATAAATTAGGCATTATGGAAGGAGTTTTCATCACTTGGATTGGTTGCATTCTTATTTTGTTCCACTGCTTAGTAAATTTTTAGAGTGTCTTTTCTGGGTGGGAGTTTTTTTTGTTTTGGTTTTTTTTTTTTTTTTTGGCTTGTGTCTTTTTGTTTGTTTTTTTTTTTTCTTTTTTAGGCTGAGAGCCATGATTTTCTGCACTTGGGTGATGTAATTGACACCAAATCTGATTTTTTTTTAATAGTATTCCTTGAGACAGTATAGGATATGAATGTATGCCATTGGAACACTGTAATTGTTTGCATAGCTTAGTATTCTCCACAGCCTACTTCATCACTTCTGTCTAATTTAATGACAAATAACCACAATGGACTCACATTATATTCATGCTGTGTATGAGAAAGATGTAAATGTATCTGGCAGTGGATGATGCTACTCCTGTTTTTCATATCCTTGTACTCCTTAAGAAAACAGGCGTGGGTATCTGATTTCTGGCAACCCTTAAGTTAAATATGCTGCTTTGGCACTGACTGATTTTTTAGCTGTCAGAAATGGTTGGAGAATGGGCTGTCAGGATCCAAAGTCTGTAGAACATCTGCTTGTCTGGCCTGGGCAGCTTCTCAGCATACACATGGTAGAGGATCTTTGGAACCAAAACTATGTAAATAAATTAATTTTGAGGGTGTGTGTATCTGCATGACTCTACCCATGGAAAAATGATATTGCTTGGCTCTATCACATTGCAGACTTTCTAACCCCTAAATGGAGCAGTAATAGTTTACAACTCAATAGCACCCTGAATATATTGCTGTTCATTTTGTTTTATGCAAAACTGCTGAAGCACTCTACCTCTTCCTGCAGCCCTCTGCCTCCCTGGATGTTGTCTTTGTAGCAGAGTTTAATATGTAGGTGTCTGCTTGTCAGGATTAAAAGTGTGGTAATCCATTGTTTTCAGAAACATGAACTCCTCTGCTGTTTCAGACCTGCTTGAGCCATGGGCTTACAGCAGCCAGGACCTTGTCTGGAGTTACTCTGACCCACACCGAGCCCCCTCTGTGTCCCGGTGACCAAAGTTTCTCCTCCTGTGTCTGTAAAATCTGTCGTGCTCATTTTCATCTGGCACTATCAGCTCATGGTTTAGAGCAGGCTTTGGGAGAGCTGGGCTCCTCCCCAGGAAAATGACTCAGCTCCCCACCTTTGCATTGCTAATGCCCCCATTATCAGTGCTGTCCTGGCAGCACTGGAGACATTTAGGAACTGTACTATGCACCCGTAATCCCACAAGCCTGAAACTTATGCAAAGCCCTCGGAAATCACATCTGTGTTCCTCCAGCGCTGGGAAGGATCAAAGACTCACCTCTGCACAAAGACTCTCAGTAGCACTGGATCAATGCCTTGTCACTGTCTGTGCAGCTGCAGGCACAGGCAGAGCCAAACGGGACAGGGATTTGCTAAGGAGGAGCATTAATGTGGACCTGTTAAATTCTCTTTCTAGGATAAGACCTCGTTTCTGCATTTTAAGTGAAAGTAATGTGCTGCTCATTGGTGAGAGGATGAAGGGAGAGGAATGGTGCATCTCTGGTGGAGGCTGAAGGCAAGGGCAGGTGAAGGCTTGCCAGGCTGTGGTTAGGCTTGGCACATGGTACTGCAGCCTGGAGTGCTTATGCACCACAGCTAGGTTTGATTTTCAGGTTAATAACACACACAGAGCAGAATACTTTGCATTGTGGGTTCATGAGTTAAGAGCCTGATGTGGTGTCCTGCCATGAGAGTGCAGAAAATTATCCATTTTTACAGGCGGTGGGAAATGCTTCCTTTGTTCATCTGGCCTGAAAGTATGCTTCATGGCTGTGATTCAGAGCTATCTAGCATGGTCTCTTTCAGAATCTATTGGTCCAGTTTTACCAATACCCTGTGTGCTTCCAGGTGGAGGGAATCCAAGAAGCTGCATCTGGCCTCTCAAGTGAGAAGAAGATGCTCTAATCACTTGTACATATCACTTATGTCCTGTAACTAAGACTGGCTCCTAGCTGAGCACTGGCAGGGAGCAGGGAGACTGGAGGTCTGTTAAAAGTCTCATGCCCAAAACCCAACAGAAGGAAGATTCAGAGCACAGGCTGTCCTGTTTCCTCTCATTCTCCCCCTAAGATGAGCAAAGGTTGCTAAAACAATGCTGATAATGAGGTTTGACCCTCTCATTACCCTCAACCTCTGCCTACAAACCATCTGCACTGAAAATTCCTGAACTCCACCCAAGGGGTTTGAACTTGGAAACTGTTAACCTTCCAAATATGATGTAGTTTCTGGCATTATTTGCTTCCTAGCCCTTATAATATTCCGATCTTTTAATGTACAATGGCACTCAGTCTCAAACACAGCAATCTACCAGCACCAAGCCATCCCTCCCTCCTTCTGGATTCCTGTTTCCCCTTCCTTCCCTGGCTGCCCAGGGGTAGCAGCAGGCAGTCCCCAGTGCATTTATGGGTGGGCTCTGCTTTGCCAGTGTTGAGCAGTAAATAAATGACACGTGGGCTGTGAGTGGACCTGGAGGGCTGGGGGCAGCCAGCACTGCCCTACATCAGTGGCAGAGGGAGTTTGATGGAATGATCCAAGCACAGTCCTCAAGCCAGTGTCTGTTTCAGGAATCCAGTCCCTGTTCTGTGATTCCCACCAGGATGACATCTTTACTTTGTTAAGCTGCTCCAGGTCTTCATGGCAGTATGTTCAAAACCTGTCTGAGATATCCTTTGCCTATGAAGGTGCCCAAGTTTGTTTCTGCAGGAGCAGATTGGAACCACACTTCTCTTTGCTGTCTGTGATGTATGTGAGTTCCTGGCTGTTGTCAGGATAGGGATTTGCCCGCCTGTCCTTGGGCAGGATTTTCCCTCCTGCTATAAATTTGTAGAGTCCTGTGTGTCATTTCCCTCCTGGCTGCCACCCTGTGCCTCATAAGTGATTGTACTCCAGTGGGGAAGTGATTTGTATGTATATTTTTATAAAACACTTTGGGATCCTTGGGGAAGAAAGTTGTTATATAAATGTATTTCCCAGGGGAAAGCAGTGGAAATCTCATTACTTGGAACATACAGCGTATTTAAAAGTCGGTTTGACAAAACACTAGAAAATAAAGGAAAAAATCCTGAACTGGCACTGGGATGGTCTAAATGCTCTAGCAGATATTTTCCATCTCTGAAGTTTGTCTCATGATTTTATTTAGTGCATTGGAAAAAGGGCATGAGGAATGCTAAAGCCATGCACATATAAAATATTTTTCAGGAACACTGTGGCTTATTTTAATATAACCTTTAGCAAAATACTGTGGCTTGCTTACTTGGTGATTTATTTTAGGTAGTTCAAAATATTTCTATTAGTGATCTCTTTGAAATACTTTAGGTGGTGCAATGGATTTGTAGCAAAACACAGCATGTAACTTGAGTGTACTCTCTGAAGCCAGGTATCTGGTGCCAAGCAAAATTTGTATGTGTAGCTTCTGTTTTAAGCAATTATATGGTGTGTAATACACTGTAGAGAAATTAAGTGGAAGTACATTTTGCCCTAAGGGAATACTGTAGCTGTTGGATTTCTTTTAAACAAGTTTTGCCCCTCATACAGCGAGGTTCCTCTAATAAATCACTTATGTAATCATCTACGGTATATTAACAAAAATGGCAAAAAACCCAAACAAACCAAAAAAAAAAAAAAAAATACAAACAAGGAAGAAAGGAAATGTCAACTGGAAACGAATGGCAGAGTAAAGGTTTGCTCTAGCAAGAGAGCAGGCTCACCTGTTTGGAGGGAAGTGGTTAAACAGGAGCTGGGGAGGCTGCTCTGAGGCTGGACGCAGTGCAATGACTTCACTGCAGTAAACTGCTTATGTAATAAACTGCATGGATGTCACTGGAGAGTAACCAAACCCATCCATCTGAGCTGCTCCTCAGCTCACTTAAATTAATAGTGATCTCCTCTCTGAAGGGAAAAATCGAAAAATACATCAAGAAAAGCCATGCAGAGATGTTATGAAATAAAACTAGTGAGGTCATTAAAGAGAAGCCTTTCTTGAGCATGGAGAAAGGCTGGAGTTGTGATACTTCAGCCTTCAGAAGCTGCTTGTCAGCCTTCAGCCAAGTCATTCTAGCTGCTATTTACCAGTTAAATAGGAAGTGTGCAGTGAGTAAGAGTCTCACCTAATTGACGTATAAATTGGCCAAATGGCTTTCAAGACCATTTATTTTTAAGAAGTCTTGTTTTGGCTGCCATAGCTAAGATATAGTTTTGTATTCCTTTCTAAGATACAGAAAAGTGACAGGACAAGCAATCAAGCTGCATTGCTGTGCAGTATGTCAGCTCCTTCCAGCAGACCTGATTTCCAGAATAACCTTTTTCCCCCAGACATTTGTTTTCTTTTGATTCCAGTGATGAGATCCAAAGGGCTTTCATTAGGAATTGTTGTGAATTCCTGCTTTGGGAAGCCATAGAAAGGGAGAAAGAGGGACAAAACAAGAAACAAATGAAATGAAAGTGCAAATTCCAATTGATAATTTGAAAACTCTTTTAAGAACTGGTAGCAAATTTTAAAAGAGGAATTCAACAGTTAGGAAAACATGGTGATCTCCAGTAGTGCCTCCTGTATATCAGATAATTTACTGCTTGTTCATGGATGTCAACTTTTTCCACTCCCATCACCTAATTTCTGTTCATGCCCAACATGCAGAAGGATAATTTACCACTTGCAGGATGTCTTGCAAAGATGTCAGCCTTGCTCACATATAAGTTCTTCCTTGTTCCCTTGCTCGGTGTGACCACTTATTTGTCATGTGAGATTTAGAGAGTTTCCTAATCTCATCTTTCACCCTTATTTCCCTACTTAAACAAAAAAATAAACAAACAACTCCCCCCAAAAAAGCTAAAACCAGTCAACCAACCAAAAAAACTCCAAACTAAATGAATATTATTTAAAACTATTTAAATATTTGTTAATATTTACATACATTTGTAAAACACTTCCAGATTCTGTGCTGGCAAAGTCCCACCAGTGAGGAGTCAGCTGCCCAGTTGTTACAGGTTTTGTAATAGTTGGAGCTTGTTCTGTGAAATAAAAATTGGATATAACGTGGGATCAGCCTTAAAATTATAGTCTCTGGTTTGTTCCCATGCTCACTGAGCACCTGGGAGTTCAGTCCTTCCCACAACTGGTTGTTTGCCAGCAGGGAGTCCCTCTACACCACCTCCCATTCCTTCTGTAATCTCAGGCAGCCTTCCTCTCATTCATTTCTTTTACACTGGAAAAAAATATGCAATAAAAAGAGAGAAAATGTTGATCTCCACAGATCTCAGTAGATATGTTTAAGAAGATTTAAAGAAGCCTTTTCAGTGGTATGCTTTAAGGATATGGGTTTTTTGTTTTTGTCAGAGCTTATTGCTTTTAAACCTTTATTTTGTGCTCCAAATAGACAGATTGCTTACTTCTTTTTATATTTACTGGGGCTCAAATTGCTACTTGTAGGATTTTAGAGATGTGCTAGTGATAAGTTATTTGTTTTTAGTTGTAGTCTCCTCTTGTTCTCATCATTTTGGTTTGAGTCATTCTGTTTTTTTCTAACAGATGGTTTGGATGTGGTCATTATTTTCTGTAGTCAGTTCTTTTTCTCCAGTGCTCTTGGTTGAAAAATTCATATTTGCAGTATAAGGTGCAAGTGACACTTGATGATGAGTACAGAAGAGGCTGAGGGATTTTTAAGCACTTGGGTAAGAAGGTAGACTTGCAGAGAAGTATTGAATTTAGTGGTCATAAAACAAAACACATGCATCATTTAGATACTCATTTGTATACTGCAAATTTGCATCATTTGTATACTACAAATACAGTGTGTAAAATCATTCTAATGTAGAATTTAATCTTTGTGTTTTCTAGTTTCTGTGCAGTATATCTGATATCATCTGTTGCAGCAGACACTGATGACTTGGCAGTAAAATAGCATCTTAGACAAACTGTCTCTTTCAAAAAGGGTTTTTTGAAGATCATAAAAATTTAAGTAAAAACAAATCTGTGAGAGACACTATTCATTTAGCTGTCTTTTCCCTCTGATCTTTTTCATAACCTGTGCTACCCTCCACCAAAGGCTGTTTTTTCTAAGGGTCTGTGTCCCAGACTATGCTGTGTCGCTGGCCATCCCCTAACCCTCACCTAGTGTGTACTCATGTCTGTCACCAACATGTTTTATGAAAATCCTTTCCTTAGGATTTTTCCTCCTGAGAAGCTGAGAGGCCTCAGGAACAAATGTAAACAATGATTATTTGCTGCTGAGGAATGCAACAGGTGGATCTGGGATTGGTCTCATGTGGTTGTTTCTAATTAATGGCCAATCCCAGTTCAGCTGTCTCAGACTGTTTTGGTCAGTCTGAGCCTTGTTATTCATTCCTTTTCTATTCTTAGCCAGCCTTCTGATGAAATCCTTTCTTCTATTCTTTTAGTATAGTTTTTAATATAATATATATCATAAAATAATAAATCAAGCCTTCTGAAACATGGAGTCAACTTTCTAATCTCTTCCCTCATCCTGGGACCCTTGTGATCACTGTCACAGATGTATTGCAGAATGTGGAGACCATTTTCAGATTATTTTAACAAAAAGAAAGAACACATAGAATCTGTAGCACCCCTGCAATTCAGTAATGACAAGGAAAACTGGAGAGTGCCTGTACAAGCCTCTGTGCTGAGTGATGACCACACATAGTGAGTCTGGTGCTGCAGCTGGGTCTCACACGTTGGACCACTCATCCTTGGATCATTTAATGGGCAAAGAGTGATTGTCTGGAACACAAAATGCAAATCTTCCTCATGCTGAAAGGAAATTCACATTCCCCACAACTAAGGGGGAAAACTGTGGGTTATTTTATTTCTAGGAGGTCCCTTTCCAGTACCCAAATATCACTGCTCAGTTTGTGAGGTTTCAGTAATAAGCTCTCTTATGAAACAGAGAACAAAATAATTAGTAGGTCCTACTTTATCTAAGTTGGGAAGGTATGGAATGTCATTGCCTTTCCCTTGGAAGAGATTTCAGCTGCCTTCCCCCTTTGCCCTCTACTCTGTAAAACTCAATCCCCTGTGAGAAATTCAAAGCTATGAGCATGGCAAGGACATTATGGAGCCCAGGCAGCACATTTGCATATTCTCATAACCATAAACATGTATTTTTTCCATTTGTGCTGTGATGTTCTCCATTCATATTCTAAGTGGCAAAAGCTTTTAGCTGTGATTGGGCCCAGTCCTCAGTGGACAAGAACTGAGTGTATCACATGGCATTTATTAATCTCAAAAAGTTGTCTTTCAAGACATGTCTAAAAACATATGGGAGTTATGTGAAGCAAAGCAATTGCAAGTTCATTTGTTATTTCAACAAGCTCATTTCTTATGATTTCAGTTGTGTAATGGATGGGGAGCTGCCTGCAGGTTGTTTGTTGTGATGTATTTTTCATTTGGTTCCTTGGGTTAAGGAAGTGAAAGGCTGAACAGAGGAGTGGCTGGTGTTGCCCCATCTGTAGGGTTTTTGCCTTGTCAGATGGCGCCTGAAATGCTTTTCAGGCAGTCATTTAGAGCCTGTGAGTCCTGCAGGGGTCTCTGGGGATGCAGCCATCCTGATGTGGTGCTCTTGGCATTTGGGTCCAGGCTGGCAAAGGTGTATTTCTGTCTGGGAAATCATTTGTTGGGTTTGTGCATCACTGGGCCATGTCCAGCATGAGAGGTTTGCAGCAGCTTCCTCAGTAATCCTTCACTTGCAATTGCCCTATGATGGCTCCTTGTGTTAGTTACTCCACAATGGATTTATGAAGTATTATTGGTACACAAGAAGATGTTTATTCTACAACAGTGGAATAAAAGTTCTCCAAAGCCTATTGTCTCTTACATCAGTGCTCCCTAGGGAGGGAAGATACATCACATATTTGCTGCCTGTCACTTTTAGTTTTGGTTTTGTCTTGAACTTTTTGTTCATGTGCTATCAACAACCTTTTCCATGTTGAACAGAATGAGTAATTTTGGGAGTTGAGTTATGGTTTGTATGGACTCCTTTCCTACCTAAACAAAATGTTCCTACCTGATGAGAGAGATCCTCTTCCTAATCCTGAGTGTCATGAGGGAAAAAATAGATATTGTTTTTTAAAAAATTAAAGACATGATTGGCTTGGTAGCTCTTTAAAGGATGTCAACACTGTTGCAGACCTTTGAGATCTGTTAGTGCCAGGCACCAGAAGCTTGGCACAGAAGGAAGCATTTGACCTTCATGATGTATGCACCTAGTGATGATTTGGCCATGGCAAAGCCATATTTTCATGTAATCTTTATCTATATGACCCAAAAGAAGTAGTACAGAGATATTCAGTACATATATTTTCACCTTATAATCCTTTTCTCATTGCTGCCATTAACTTTAATTTAAAATAATGCAGGTCAATATGATGGATTGAGCAGCTTATTAATTATATTCTTTGCACCAGGAAAGAACTTGGGAGGTCAGGCTTTTTAAATGGAGAGAGAATGAGAGGAACTCACCTGAGGCTGGTTCTGAAATGGGATTTGAGTGGGTTCTTTATTGGTGGAAAGGGGTGTAGGGGAGAAATGAGTTTTCTGCATTTGGCACTTCACCAGAGCTGGTGGAGTGTGTGGCACAGGCAGCTCCATGAGCCCCACGAGACTCCATATGTTGGGAATGGTGACACTTGCTCCTCCAGCTCCTGTAATAACTGCAGAATCATCACACAGCAGCCCAATGGGTTGAAGTGGAAGAGTACAATTTTTTTCTTTCCTGAAGACATTCTATTTAGCTGGATTTTGTGTAGGAGGGATGTAATTATCACCTCATCTGTGAATCTGGTCAGGATTATTTTTACTTTTTCAGTTGTGTCTCTCAGAAAAATGAGAATTGGATAAAATGGTAAGTTAACACTTTATATCCTGGTTTATAGTGGTTGAATTTTTGGTAAATGTTTTGATTTAGGGTTTTTTTTAGTGCAAGGAAAAGTGCCATGCATCATTCTTGTCTGACATGCTTTGCTGTAGGCAGTGAGGCTGAGCTGACAGTTCAGTGGATTTTGTTAAGAATACCTGGTCAGAAATACCTATTGCATGGTCTATGATGGCTCCTTTTTAAATATGAAAAAAGTAGCTTGATATATCATATTTTTACCAGCTCATCTGACATGCCATTGTGTTGACTTTGCTGGGAGATATCCCATGTTTCATCCCCTTGCAGCCTTCAGAGCCACGTCTGAGGCAGCTCAGATGTTCCACTGCCTTTTTATTTAGTTTTAAAGGGTGTCAAAAATCCCTCATTTTTCACATATTTCTTTTCCCTTTGAAAAGAGTGTCAGAAATACCATATTTCCCATAGATACTCTAAACCTGAGGCCCAGGGTGGCCTCCCATATCTCTGTGCCTGATCTGTCAGCTGTGCTGGGGCTGGAATGATGTACACTGGCAACGGGGGTGAAGAACACCCATCCATTAAAGGGGAGCATTTTAGTCATGTTCTGAACCAGACCAAGAGCAAACTGAAGGAAAACAGCTGGAGGACACTTTGGGAGCTAAATGCCCAAACAGCAGGTGTTGTGAAGCAGCAAACAAGCTCACAGCCCAGTTCCTCAAAAGTTGTCCAGGGAGTCCTGTTTCACTGCTTCATGGATAAACGTGTAAAATGTGGAGAACAGCAGCTGTGCAAAGAAAAATAACAACCTGATAATCAGGCTCCTGTTGGCATTAAATAGTTGTGAGAGTCCAGTGATCCAGGGAATCATAACTATTGTGTAGAATGAAATATCCCCCAGTGGCAACATAAAATTCCTCCCCTCCTTAGGAAGGTCATAGGGGAGACCTCTCCTGTTCTTCTGATGGTATCCAGCATCATTATTTTCTTTTTTAATCCTAATCCAGACATAGCTATACACTCCTGTATCACTTAGGCATCTGTGCCTACATGGCTAAATTAGTTCCTAAGAGTTTGGTTGCCATTTATTGATAATATTTACATACATAGCTGAGCGTTTATGATAACAAAGCATGCAGTTAAAAGAATGACACTCTTACCAAGCCTTTATCAAGCAATATATCACCTGTTCTGTCTTGACAGAGTGCAGGCTTCCTAGTGATGCTCACAACAAAATTATTCTGGAAGGACGCAGCTTAAAATTGCCTCATCGCTGATACTTTAACTCTTGTTTTCTCTTGTTGTTTTTTTTTTAATGCTAAAATATATAATTTATAAAAGATTGTGAGCAATCTAGATACTTGTGGAAAGTAATATCTGGAAATATCTGGGATGTCCCTATTTCTTCTCACATTATCCTAAAATTTGGTCTCCAATGGAAAATCAATATCAAAGGAGTGGAAGATTAAAAGTGCTTTTGGACCAAAGTCTCCAACTGGGTCACTCCCAGGACTCTGGCAAACAGCATGGGCTGGTTTAATCATATCAGGAGAAATATCTCAGCTTTGGACTTTATAGAATTGGAGGGGCCCTGTTCTGTCTGCTGAAGTTCTGTCACGTGAATATCTCTGCTGCACTTCACTTGCCTCACTCTGTCAGGCTCTTGAGTTACAAAGCAATGAAACTGCCTAAGAGAGGCTTGGAATAACTTCTTTCAAATGACACAAAACTAATCTTAAAATCTACCAGGATTTTTTGTTTTTTTTTTTTTTTTTTAGCTGCTAAATTCCTGTCCCAGTGGAACTGAGGAAGAAAAAGCAGGATGGTTATCAAAATTGTGTGATATTAACTTCCATTACTGCACGACCTGCTGTGAGCAGAAACGCTTAGATGTAAAAGCAAACAGAAATCCCTGCCAAGAGGGAAGGTGTTCCAAATACACAGGGTGGGGTTAGCATCAAGAAAAAGTGACAGTTTGGAGTGGGGGAACTGTGCAGAGGCTGTGCCGTAATGAATGGTTATATTTCTGCAAGCCACTTGGTACAAAATGAAAAAAATTTCTATCTAAAAATGATTGCAGAAAACAAACCCCAAAACAACCCAGACCCTGATTCTTTTCCTTTCCAATTGAAGTTCCATATTTTTATCAAGTGAGCATAATCTGGAAAACACAAGTTGATAGTCAAAGGTACGAAGCACCTTTTCAAAATATTCAAATTAAGTACAAGTTTTCAGAACTACTGAAAGCAGTGTCCTTGATCATTCTGTAGGCAACACAATGTATTTCTCTGTTTGTTTCAAGAGACAGTGTTCAGGAGAGCTCATGGTGCATTTATACACAAATAGGTCTCACATAGAACTCATGGGAAATCTTCCAATGCCTGGAACCAAAGAGGAAAGATTTCCTTCCACTGACAGCTGGGTCAACACAATTGTGGGTCTTTGGACTTTTGTGTCAGGGCTGGAGGCTTCCTCCTCCTTAACTAAAGGCTGAAAATTGGAGAAGAGCCAACCTGAGAATATTATAAGAGCAGGGGAAAAAAATTAATGGTGAAAGAAAAGGAAAAGCCTCAGCCCTGTAAGTAAATGCCACTTGCTCTGCACAGAAGACACTATTACCTTTGAGAAGTTGGAGGAGTGAAATTTTTAACCAGGAGATCTTGGAAATTGTATTAAAAAATGTACTTATTAACACTGAAAGGAAAAGATAAAAAATGGTGCAAAAAAAGGTGATATAGAATGCTGCTTAAAAATGTATTGTGTTACACTTCCATAAATGTTACACTGGAAAACCTTTGAGAGACGTAGCCTGCCCTTTAAACCTTTAGGCATTTATGGCCTTAATTATGCTTTTCACCAAGATTTTGCATATTTAATATTTCCTTTTAGAGCTTTCAAGAGTCTCAGTTATTAATTCCACTGAGGATTTATAGGTCTTCTGAATATCCTTTAAGTATAAAGATTGTAGACTCATCAAATGCTGTTTTCTTCCTTTAAATTTTTATGATTTCTATATCAAACAGCCAACTGCAGTTTTAGAGTTGAAAGTACAATATTTATTGCTTGAGGTTCCTCTCTACCTTTCCAAAGAGAAGCAATTCCCCCATTTCTGCAGTGAAATCTGTGTCTTCAGATGTGGTTACAGAATGCAGACAAACGATCTCTAACTCACAAGAACAGGCAGTTTTCATACTTTTCATCCTGCATGGCCAAAACAATAACATCTCACCTAAAAATGCTATTTATAGAGTGAACCACCTGCAATGGAGAGCAGTGTTAACCAGGAGCCTATGAATAAATCATGGAGCCTAATTTTCCGTTATTACAGCCATTGTTTAAAAATGCATGTCTAGCCAGGACTTTGTAATGATTTTGTATTACTTAAAAAAACTTGTACAATTTTTTTTCCCCCTCAATTATTTCATTGCTTCTTCATTATCTTCACTCTCCTCCAGTGTTTGTAGAGCTCTTCAAAACCAATCAGACAAAAAAAAAAAGAAAAGGAAATAGGAGAAAAGGACATTTTTTTTTAATTGCCCCTGAGACTATCAATGCTTTAGATATTTTTATGCTTCTTTCTTCAAATGCTTTCACCATGTTATGCCTTGGCATCTGTAGCAAAACCCATTAGCTGTGACAGGTTAAGATGCCTCTACAGGCCTCCCCACAAAGGAGCTGAGTGAGTGCCAGTGATTATTCCCTGCCTCGTGCCCCACCAGCTCTCTGGAGAAGGCCAAATCCAGGACTCTGCTCTTTGCCCCTCGGTCCTGGGGGGAAGCTGCTCTGAGAATCTCACTTGCTTGGCAGGGGATTTTTCACAAGGACATTCCTCACTCAGTAGATCTTTTGCAGCACTTATGGAATTGTTTAGGTTTAGGGAGGGCTGTAGGTGGAAGACACGTTGTACTAATTAAATTGAATTTCACTGGCTGTGGAAACTCCGCCACCAGTATGAGCCCACCTGTATCTTCTGCACATCATTGTGCTGCTGAGCAGGTGCTAACCCAGCCCTCTCCAGCCTCTCCAGGAGGGCCCCAAACTTATTTGACCCCTTGCCAGCTGTTTCCACATCATGTGTGGTGGGATTCATATTCCAGATCCTGCATGAGGGTTATTCCTGGGCTGTCCCCACTGAGATGCCTGAGAACAACCCTCCCAGATCCTCATGGTGGAGTTGTGAATAGGTGTGGATTGTTCATTGCTGTACTCCAGAATCCCCTCCCATTGGGAGATGGATCACATGTTCCTGTGTTAGAGGATGCCCATAGAGAGGAGCAGTGAGCATTAATGGCATGATCCAGGATGGAAGGAAACAGCAACTTTGTAATTTCCGCACTGACAGCTTTGTTTAGATGAAGCTCTGATTGAAAAAGCCAAGAGCAGACTCTATGCAACGTTGCTGAGGTTAGGAAAATTAATATATTGAAAGCACAGGAAATAGATGTTGGTGTTTCTGATACAAATTGACCAGATTACTTTCTCCTCCTGCCATTCCAGCTTAATAATCGTGATTTTTTAATTTTTCTTTTTGTGGTAGCAGAGTTTTGCAGTGTTCTGTCATTTTGGTTCCACATAAAAGATTGAGCTAGTTTTTCAATATAAGGCCAATGTTTCCTTAAGAATTTGAGGGTGCATGATCTCTTCTTTCCAGAAGAACCAGCTGCAAGCAAAGGCAATAGCATAGCTGGCAAGATAATACTCAACCTTTTTGGTAAGGTTCCTTCCCTCTAAATTTCAAATAACCTGAAAAAGGAGCAAGAATATTGTTATCTTCACTTTAAAGAGGGATCAGATGAGGCATAGGAAAACTAAGTGGTTGTAGATGAAACAGAGAAAGAGCTGGAAATGGAGCAGGCTCAGCCCTCCTGAATCCCCTTTCAGTTCCCTTTCCCATCATTGTTCTCAAGCTTCTTGTTTTGAGTGCCTCCCACCAAAGGGGTTTGGAAAATGTAATTGCAGTGCATATTCATGTAGAGAATAACTGGTGGCAGAGTCTTGGTTCCCTCTCCTGTGGCTCCTTCTTGCAGCACTGAAGATCTGCTTGCAGAGCCCTCTGCACCTTCCTGCTGCTGCTCTGCACAGAGCCAAGAGCTCCTGCTGGGAAATTCAGCTCAGCCACGTCCCACTCTGGTTCCCAGCGCCCAAGGAGGTGGCAGTGGCTGCTGGAATGATGAGATCTGAAGTCTAGAAAGCATGAAATGTGCCACTTCTTCCTGAATAACAAGGGAAGCTAATGCACATGAGATAGCAAATGCAGGAGCTGCCATTTCAGAGGTGTTGGTTCCTCTGTAGCTTCCACCCACCGCAATAAACTCAGATTAGGCATTGAAACATCCAGTTGAAAAATATGTTTAGGGTTGCATAACTTACATACTGACACATCATCTAAGATTCTGGTACAGGGCACCCCACCAAGGGCTGCAGAAATGTAAAAAGAACTGGAATTAGGTTGTGATCTCACTTGTCCAATCCAGAATTTTGACAAATGTGTAATAGATGGGATTTCCTCTTTTGGGAAGGTAATTTTTAATTATCCCTCCAACTAATGTACTTAACTGCCTTCAAAACTCTGATTCTAACATCCTCACATTGCTAAAAATCCAGTTAATTTTAATTCCATTTTCCAAGCCCAACAGTGCTCTGTTACCTGCCATAAAGGGATTATTTAGCAGCTTTAAAATTATATTGCAGGTATTAAGTCCCTGGATGGAGGGCCTGGAGTTTTAACATGGACAAGCCAAGCTCAAATTCAATAAGATTTTGATAATGACTAATTTAAAATCAAATTTTAAAATGTTGTTTTGTTTTTAAAAACAACTTTTTTTCTTTATATATTTTTTTTTTTTAGCTACAGCTTTTACCCAAGCTAAATAAATATCTGCAAAGAAAGGAGATGTGGGATTCACAAGGGTGAGCTGTGCTAAAAGGATGAGGGATGAAAAACTGTTTCCACAGACACTTGTAGAGCTGAGAGTCTGGGAAGACTGATACCTTGACTCTCCAAATGAGTATCACAAAGAATCGTTGCACAGAAATGAAATCTATTGTCTCTTTCTGAAACTTCACCCAGCCCAAGAGGAGTTTTGCAGGTCTTGAACCCCTGCTTGTACAACCTTGTCATTATTTCAAGACTTTCGTTCTTAGAAGTTACTGTGCAAAATTGTGGTGCAGACAGTGTAGGCTCCCAGTGATCTCATTTTCATGCTAAAATAAAATTACTGCTCCTCTTTTCTTCAGTGGATGTAGGACAGGCAACCCCTCTGTGAGGCTGATGAGGGTTTCTTCTTCCCCACACCATGATCAGGAGGGCAACCAAAGCCCCTGTTCCCATTTGGGTCTGTGGAGGACAGAGAGATGAGCGCTGCACCTGCAAGATCTTTCATTGCAGCTGGAGGGAAAATAAGAAAACAAACAACAACAAAATAAGAACTTTGAGGTTCTGGTTGAATTTGTAGGCTAGCAAAGATAAACCAGCTTCTTTTAAAAATGATTAAATTGAAGAAATATGATACTGGAATTAGTGAGAAGAGGAATGAGCGGTTCAGGAAGGACATTTGTTCAGCCTGACATCTGAGGGGAAGGCTGCACCCCAGAGGTGTTCTGGGGGGAATTGTTTGCCTGCAGTCTGGGAAATCCTGCTGCTTCTGAGGGGTGCTTTGCCCAAGCCAACCATGCTCTTTCCCTGCTTTTTCCCTGGGATTCCTGAGTGCAGGCTTGGGCTGAGGTTCGGTTTTCTTTGGACCCTCCTAAGCAGTGGGGTCAGCCCAGCTGAGGCAGGAGGGTGCCCTGGGGAAGGTGTGAGTGAGCCGTGAGGACGTTCCTGGGACCAGCTCCAGGCTCCAGAGAGGATTCCATGGGTTCCTCATGGGGGTTTGGCAGTGTGGGGCGTGGGTGAATGCGGGGTGCAGGCTCTTGGGGAAGGACGTAGGGCAGGAAGGGCTCTGTGAGGATCCACAGGGGGGCAGGTAGGGCAGCTCACCTGCCCTGCTGAGAGTGAGCTTGCCCATCAGTGTGGATATATCCCATGGCTTTAGGTGATCCCACTCTGACCTGGCCTAGGAAAACATGGGCCCTAGCAAGTCAGACTAATTACCCATATCTGTGTTTACAGATAGAAAAGAGATATCAGAAACACAGCATGCATCCTGTGAACTACCAGGGGATCAATTAATTATTTTTAATAAGACGTGAGTTTACTCTGGATTAGAAATCCTTTTTTTATCCTGGTATTTTTCATTGAAAGTTAATGCTTAAAATCTGTTAAATAATTAAAAAAAATAAGGATATGCTTAAGTGTATTCTGCTGACAGTGCACTGAGTCAGTAGATGTTTCACAGCCAGTAGTATGGCTTGAATGCAGATGATTCATTCATACTTCAGGCACACTTGGTCCACGAGTCCTTAAAAATACCGAGTCCATTTTGGCTCAGCAGAGCCATCTAAAAGTTTACAAGGTGCAAAGTGTTTCTCAAATTGTATGGGTGGAGAATTACACTTTAAGGCACAAGTGGCTGCTCTAAGCCTGGCTGCTGTCAGGAGGAACACTGCAGAGGGAGAGGTGGGAGTGCAGCCACCCCTGGAGCAGGCAGGGTGAGGGGAGCACTGCTCACATCTCTCGTATTTCAGCAGAGGCATGGTCGAATCCACAGCCTAATGGCCAAATCCTCCTGTTTTGAGCAGGACTTGGCTGCAGCATTTTGTCACTTTGGGCTGGCTGCTAGTGGATCCAGGCTGATTCTCTTTGCTACATCTCATGCTTTATTTGTGCCCTGAAATGATGAGGGTTTTTTTCCTTTGGTTTGAGATCAGGGCTGTAGCAATGAGCCTGCCCTCCTCTGCTGCCAAGGGGAATCCTTGTTTGATTCCAGCCTTTTTCTGCTTGGGAAATATCAGCTGGGCTTTCAGCACAGGCTGTCCTGCTCCCTGTCCTGTCCTCTAGTGCAGCACAGGCTGCACAAAGCTGTTCTCTTCCCATCTACTCTGGGCTTCGAGAGAAAAATCAGTGTGGAAACCAAACTGGCCATTTTCATACAGGGCTGTCAGAATTTAACACTTTGTAAAAGCTGGGAGTAGCTGGGTCAGGCTCTCCTGAAGGTGCCAGAAGTGATTCTGCCTAAAGAGAGGTAAAGGATTAGAAGTCTTAAACTGTCTTGATTCAGCACAGAATCATCACAGAATTGTTTGGATTGGAAGGGACCTTAAAGACCATTTAGTACCACTGCCCCTGCCATGGGCAGGAACAGCACACACTAAATTATCCTGGAACCCCTTTTATATTCTTGCCTTTTCCTCAGTGTTCTTCTTCTCTTTAGTGTCCCTTTCTGAGAGAGCATCTCATTGCTTCAATGAAGGGAATTTTCAGTGTTTAACAAAACATTTTCCTGAGAAGCACAATAGACAAAGGTGGGCTGCTTTTATTCCAAGATTTAATGGATTCTGATGTGCTAGACTTATCAGTACAGAATCACTCCAGGACATGACACTACATTTGCATACAAGGAATAAGTAGCATTTAGATGAAAAAAGAGAGAAAAGAAATAAAAAGAGTATTTTGAGAACAATGTGGTAAAAATGTAAGAAAGTGGAATATATTGTGATCCATTTCCAGGTTTTCTGTTTAAACATGAAGAATCTGACTAGCCTGCTGGCCATAAAAGACTGTGAGTTAAAGAGTCATTTGGCTACACTTAATCCATGCCCTGGAAACAATCAAGAATTGTTCCCCACAGTATATTTTCTAGTATTTTTGTCTTGTGATTGAGGGTAAGCTGCAGTCATGAGATAACTGGGTGCAAGTTCAATTCACATGCTAACTCTTATTCCCAGAAGAGCACTGTGGAGACATTATATTAAAAAGTTTCTGCTCTGTCTATACCTCCGAGCATTATTAGCAGGCTCTGGAGATGTGAATGTGCAGCTGCCTTCTGCTGGAGTCTGTGTCTGAGGCTCATATAGCCAAGTCCAAAGAAAGATTCATCCAAGAAATTTCTTCCTCTGCTTCCCTTTGTTCTCTAAAAATTCCTTATATTCTTTATGTTAAACAAAACTTCATTCAAAATTCTCAAAGTACCTTGCAAGTCCCACTGCCACAGGCGAGTTCTCATCATTTCAGCGCACTAATCATTCCTGAAGTTGCTAAATGTGGTTTAGGTATTTCTAATTTTAACTATTCTTTACAGCAATTAATTACAAATGTGCTAGATAGGCTTTTTAATTAATGAACTTTCAGTGTTTTCCAAAGTTAAAAATAAATGCTTCAATCAAAACTAAAAATTCCTATGAAAGAAAAGCAAACAGAAGCATCTATTTTAGTTCCAGAGCAGCCGTCTCAGACAGCACGTGATGGCAATCTTGTTTGCATGATTTTAGAAGATAGCTCTGACCACAGGCCGGAGCATGACTGTTTTTTACGTAGTTTTGTCTGTGTTTATCATGGTTTCCTTTTTTATTGGCCGCATGATATGTTATCTGTCTTCATTAGTCCTTAAAGGCGTGCCTTGCCCATCGGGACAAAATGCAAGTTCATCTCAGCCCGTGCAGCCAGGTGACAAAAATCACTTCTGCACTTTAGGCATGAACTTCCTTCCACGTCTGACCTTTTACTCCTGAGCAGGGAAGTTTATTGACTCCCTTTCCTAGCAGTAGTAAGTACCAGGGCCTTCTTTCCACCAATCAATCCATATAATTTTGTGAAGAAACAGAGCGTGCTGGTGGTGTGATTGATTTACACGTTATTTATCTTTTTCTGCCCAGTTTAAATTGGTCAGCCTGATCCTATTCACACGATAAAAATCATCGTGTCTCAAATTACTTACTCAATAAACTGTGGGTTTGTCTATTATTAGTGATCATTAGTGTTATAATACAGCATGGAAATTTAGAGCAAATTAACTACATATGCAAGCTGCTGGGCTCATCTGCAGTTAATCATAAGCATACTGTTCAAGTGGGCAGAGGATTTTGCAAGAATATTTCCAGGAAGAATTTGTGGGAGGAGAGCTAAATATCCTTGGGTTGTTATATTTTTTTTTTTTTCCACGCCGTGATCTTGGCCTCCTGAATGAATGTTTATCTGAAACATAGTCAATGACTGAAAGTACAAAAGAGAATTATAGCTCAGATTAAAAGACCTTCTCGTGCTGCCAACTTCAAGGCCCCAAATTTTTATGCCCATAAATAATGAATGGAAGTTCCATGTTGGTGCAGCCCCCACAGCCTCCCCTGCCTGCTTCAGTCATTCCCCTTTAACAAAGGCCATGGTGGCCCTACACCAGGGTGGTGTGGTGGGATGTACAGCCTTGCACGTTATCTGATGGTGACACACACACTCAGCACTCTGAGTTATCACTTCCAGTCACTATTATTTCCTATGAAAATAATAGCTTCCAGTCACTGTGGGCTGCTCTGAGATTGCCTTCATACTGATGTAGATTAAAAGTGAAGGGATTTCCTGATAATTACTGGTTTGTCTGGCACAAGGCGGCACAGATGGAGGGAGGTTTAATGTAAGAAAAAATCATTAGAAAACAGTCCTGGCTTTCTGCAGTTTGCAGTGCCCATTCCTCATCCTTAAGTGCCACTGCAAGCTTCAGATGGGATCTGGTGGCTGGGGCTGGTCATCCTGGAGACCCATAAAAACATAATACAGCAAGGATGCAACAGAAATACCCATGAACTCAGAGAGTTCACACACCTTAGAGTGCTTCTCTCAGGTCCAGCTCCCTGAGCATGGCCTGGGATCATCCAAGTGATGCCTCCTGGGACCCTTCCATAGCCAAGAGCCACAGAGGAGTCCTGCAGGGAGGTGTTGGCAGGGCTGTCCCTGCTCCAGGGAACTCTGACTCTTTCTAAAGATAAAGGCCCATTTTGCTTTTGCTTTGCATTTTGTTGGTGAGACGAGTGAGTGAATCTTATGGGGGAAAAAAACACACCCTGGGCTTGCCAGGGTTGCAGTGCATGCAAGGCAGGTCTGCACACTCTTGCCTTTTTTAGCACAATCTGCCAGGAATCTAGCACAGTGCTACAGCTGGAAAGGCCTCTCCAAAAGCAGGAAGAATATCTCACATGCAGCGCTGTCAGGAGCTGTTCTGTGAGCTTCTGCTGAAACCTGCAGGAGGCAAAATCGACGTGTGTGAGCACTTGGTTGGAAATGCAAGTGTTTCTAAAGAGTTTTTGATTTCCTGCATTTTTAGTGTTAGGGGGTCAGGGTTAGGGGCTTGTCTGGGCAGTGAAAGTGTCCTGCTGCAGGTTAGCCTGCAGGTGCAATGCTGACAGAGTGGCATCTGTCAGCTTCCTTTGTTGGTGGAGGCCAGAGCGAGACTCAAACTCCTATTTTGAAGGCTCCAGGAGAAGTTTTAACTTGTCTGCCACTCTGCCCCAAAAGAGAGCAATAGGCACACTTGTGAAAATATCATGTTCCAGTAAGTGTTTTTGTCTAAAAAACCTCTTTGTAAGACTTAGTGCAAGAGAGCTTCTCCCGTCCGTCCATCCATCCATCCATCCATCCATCCATCCATCCATCCATCCATCCATCCATCCATCCATCCATCCATATGTATCTTCAGCATCCTTCTTGCTGGAAGTCCCAGCAGCTTGATTTCCCTTTCTCCATCCCATAAGTGGCCTCCTAAAGAAATCCTGTCTTCTCCAGGGGGCAGAATTTGTCTCCTCCATGCCCTCACCAATCATTGCTGGCAGCATCTTACCTGTGCCTGGTTCCTTCTGCTGTCAGGGAGCCACATCTGAAATATTTCCCTGTTGGTGGAGCAGGGAGTGTACTGATGGCAGAACACCAAGTCAGGGAGCTTTATCTCTGAGCTTCCCCCACCCCAGCACGGCTCTCACCCACAGACAGTATTTCTTTTCCCACAGCCATCCTGCTCCCCCTTGTCACCCAGCTGCTGGCTGGAGCTCGGGCAGGGGGTGCAGCAGGAGGCAGGGGTGGCTCTCTGGCCCTTTCCCTGCCCCTCCTGGGCTGGGGGGAGCTCTGGCTGTGCTGCTGGCTCTGCAGTGCAGATGGAAGGGCTCGGTCTGAGGCCCCACTGCCAGCCCCCACGCACATGCTGGCACACCTGGATAACAGCTCTACCTGTTTACAAATTACCCCAATTTTCTGCTTGATTCAGCAGTAACTGCTTACCCTCCCCCGTGATGTAATTAGGCCTTCAGAGTTCATGCGTGCCTATTATGATCTCTCTTGTGTTTTGCCTTTTTTTTCTGTAGCTGTAATCATATATATATATATGTATTAAAATTTCTTATCAATTGTTCAGCTAAATTATGCACAGTGGGCCACGCTAGCCCTCCATTAACATAAAGTATGCTAAACAACGTGTTTTCTTTCTGATAATTATGCTCTAAAGTACCAACTGCTTATTCTAGTGAATTTACCTTCCAGTTTTTCTTATTCCTTTAAACTTTTAGCTGCCTTCGTAGCAGGGCAAGTGCTCCTTCTGCTGTCAGTGAACCAGCCTAATTATCTTTCCTATTATCATCAGAAGTTCCAGATGCCTAATAGCTGGGCACTCCATGTTGAAATGAACTATTAGAGCCCATCCAAGATGATTGCTGCCTGATCACGTAAAGATCTTTCCATCAGTTGGAACAAAATATTGCTTCCTAACCCCATCAAGGAGTTAATTGCATGATGCATGGAAGGGAGCTGTGGAGAGCAGGGTTTTGGAAAAGCCTGCCTGTTTTTGCTGGCGTGCCCTTGGCGTCTGTGCCAGCCTGGCTGCAGCTCTGAGCTTTGCTGTGCCACGCTTGGAGCCAGCAGCCAGAAATGGAAAACACATTTATTTTTGTGTTTTCCACAAAGCCAAGGTGTGGGGGCAGAACTCTCCCAGCCCAGAGCCCCCCTCCCTTATCAGCTCCTGAAAAGCAGCTACCCTGCTCTGCAGACCTGAACAGGATCAGCTGTTTGAAAGCACGAAACAACAGGGTTTGAGTCCAGGGAATGTTTCTAACCCTCATTTTGCAGAGAGTTTAGTTCTGAAAAATTTGGCTTTTGTCTTCGGGTATCGCTGGACACCTCAGAGGTGAATATCCTATTTAGGATTTTCTAAAGGTGATTTGCTTAACTTCCTACAGGCCTTGTTGTAATGAAAAAGTGCTCTTTGATACAGCACCGTCAGCTTTTGAGGTGTTACATAGCATATGTGGCTAAAAATAGGTAAAGCAATTCTTTGGAAAACTGTTAAAAGCAATGGGTTTCATTGTGCCTTAGATAAGGGTGAGTAACAACCTTAAGAAACTAGAACAATCTGTTTCTTTGCCCACACGATCAAAACAGACATTATCTTCAAGATAGGAGTTGTTGTTGGGGTTTTTTTCAGTGGTGAATGTGCTAATGGAAATATTTTTATTATTATTCTTTTTTTTTTCCTACTCAGAACAGGAATATCTGACCATAGAGAGTGTTAGTGATATTCAAGGATAGTCATTACCTCCTAGAAACTGCCCTACAGCATCATCTCAGCAAAAATGCAGTCTAGGAAAATCCTTTTATTTTGGTTCTCATTGTACTTTGAAATCTCTTTTTATTCAGAAAAGAACAATTTTCAAAGCGGGGTAGAGTTGTTTATAGTACACAGCCTTGGACTTTTAATGAACATCCCTGTGATTTGAGATGAGGAGAAAATAGTGTGCAGCACCCTGGAAATTACATGCACTTTTCAGAATAAAGAAATCTAGATCAGAAAGAAGCATCAAAAAAAGCAACCAAAACAATCTTTGGATTTTCATAAAGAATTATTTCAGACTATTTCAACAGTACCAGTGTAAGATTTATAATGAGGCTCTGTTGGACTTTTCATGCAGTTGACTGAAACATTTTTAGCTTTTTATAAATTTAGGTCAAGATTTAATTTTCACCAGTTAGAACAAAAGCAGAGCTGTTCCAGCACAAAGGCAGTTGCAGAGCCAGGAGGCTGAGTCGTACCAGAAACATGAGAAAATAATGTGGGTGTCAATTTTGAATATGTAAAGTTGTGTCAGCGTGTGAATGAAGATCCAATTCATTTTTGTGAAACTTTAGACTAATTAGTTTTATAATTTGCACAGTAAGGTAATGTAAATGTATTGCTGCTGCTTGACTTTTTTCTTAATCCTTTGAGTGAATATTTAATCTTTTTTTATATATTAGAATTAAAGCAACTTGGAAGATATGAATAATTAATCTAATTATATGCCGATCACTTTAATTTCTTTAATGTTTTAGATAAAAAAAAAAACAACTTTACAAATTGGTTTAGGTTGGAAAACCCTTTTAGAGGATTTTGTATTTCATCAGTAAGTGCAATTTAGAGGATACAAGCTCTGGAAGTGTGACATTAAGTTTACAGTTATGCAAATGACACGGCTAATCCTGTGACCAGGTTCTCAAGGTGTGCTTTCTGAATTCACAGCCTGAATCTCAGAAGTGGAATTTGCCAGTTAAGGAAAGCAACCAAAGAGCTTTAAAACACCAGAGCCCAGCAAAGGGAAATGTTGTAGAGAACCGGTAATCTGCTTATCTGTGATGTGGACTGAAGGACAACAAAAATTGGAGAGATGACTCTCGTGCTGTTTCCGTGTGACAGGGGCTGTGTTCTGTGGGGTGGGGGACAGGAACCCCACAAATGTCCCTGCAGTGATGCCTTGGTGTGAGTCTGATCAGACACAGTATGAACACGCAGTTATGGATAAATTGAGAGCTACCTAGTTTGCATACATCTGAGCACGACGTGCATATGGAGTGCTGAGTGCTTCACTTGTGGAAAATGTAAACCCTGTGCAGATCATCACAAGTGTAGGAGTTTGTATCTGCTCTGTTACGGTCGGCTATTTTTGGTGACATCCACAATCACTTCAAATTGATTTGAAAATTTTCCTTTATTTTTTATTTTTTCCCCTTTAATACGTGCATCGTCCTCTGTTTGTGCAATTTGCAGCTCGTAGCTAACTCCTTGGCTCTTTCCCTGCAGCCTGCTATTCCCTATTTTATGACTCTATCTTCTGGGGTTTTTTGTTGGTTTGCTGAGGGAAATGAAAGTACTGATCATTACTGTAGAATTAAAAATAGCTTCTAACAGCTTAGCCCAGGATCCAAAAATAGGCTCTCTTCCGGCTTATCCTGTCAAATATAGTGGGAACCCTAGTAAGGTAACATCTGTGAAAACCTCACTCTGGGTTTGTACCTGCTTTTTTCAGAATCTTTCCCTTGTGTCTGCATAATTCAGTAATTTCAGTCAGATTGTTGATTTTTCTTGTTCCAGATAGTTTGCCATTGAGCTTCCAGGAAAGGTCATTGGTCTTAGAGACGTATTTTCCCTTATGATGCTTCACTGTTTTGTGATGTATTTATATGTCATTGCTGAGGAAAAAGGACAGAGTAGCTATAGAAAATCTGTAGACAAATGCATACTAATATAAATGTTGATCTTCCTGTGCATGAGATTTCCATATGTCTTACCTAGTTTGGTGTCCTAGGGCCCAGGAATTTGTCATTCACAAGGACAAATGTAGACTTTAGATCCTGTGCTATTAATATTAAGCCACCATGCTTGACTAGTGGAGAAGTGCAAAATGTATTGTGGTGGCCAACCCAGCTGGACAGGCTGTGAAAGAAAATAAATACTTCTTCAACAGGAATGCCTTTTTCTCACCCCACTTCCCTGGTAATGGCTGTGACATCAGGCATAAAGGGGAGAGGTGGGCACCAGTCTAAGTTTAGAGGCCTGGGAATGCAGATCTTGAAGCTGTACAAATATTTTGGTGGGAATTGTCCATACCAATGCTAGCAGGGAGAAGAGAAGTGGGTGTCTGAGGGCTTGCCAGAGCACAGGCCCATGATGACATGGAAGTTTTCTGCACAAACATTGATTCTGAAACTTCTTATAGAAACTCTGGTTATTTCTATGGTTTTGTCCACGAGGGGACTGAACTTCATAAATATTTACCCAAAATGTTAGAAGCACTGCTGAAAGTTCCAGTACTTCCTCTCTCCCACAGATCTTTATTTTTTCTATGGTTTGACAATTTTTCTTTTGCAGTTTGTCTCTGTTACCAGAACGTATACATAAGATAAACTTTGCAGAGGGCTCTAAGACACAATTGCTGTTTATTTTTAATGGTGAGATACAGATGTTGACAAAAGTGAATTCTGTGCTTATTTCCTTTATTTTTCTCATTGCTCAAGCATTTTTTAAATGTTAGAGCTAAGGTCAGCTGTGCCAGGGTCCTCCTGTAACTCATTGTTTGCCATCTGAACCTGGGAGTCCCCCCAGTTTTACTGGCCATGGGAACCAGCTGATGCCCTGACTGGGATTGCTCTGTAACCCTTCCTGTCAAGGTGCACTGTGCTCTTCTCCCAGTTCAGAAGGTTCCTCTTTCATCTCCCACATCTTCACTTGCCTCTGGGAGCTTTCCTGCATCTCTCCTCACACACCTGGCGTCATTGTTTGGTGCCTGGGAATTTCCCACTCTCCAAATGAAGTTCCCTGCAGAGAAGAGTGGTTCTTGGCTTCATCAGAGCAGCCATTCAGTCAAAGCCTGTTAGTTCAGATTAACCCTGTTATTGTCTCTGGCCTGCAGGTTGATGGTAAAGGCCTTAGCAACAGCAGGTATGCAGAACAGAGGCAGATCATTTTGTAAATAACAGCTCCCACACATCAAGAAATTCTCTGCGTTATCTTTTTAGATGAATGTATCAGAATTCCCTTGAAAGCTTAAGAGAACAGTAACTTGTGTGGCTGATGTGACTTCTGATTCAATCCCATGGCTCTCTAAAGGAGTGTCTGTAGAACTGTGTTAAAGTCCACTCCTTTTAAATTCCACAGGATTTTTCTATGAGGAAAGTGTTGGTAGTAGGTGTCCCCATAGCAGGTTAATGTCTGTGTATTGTCACCCTGACTAAGCCCAGCATGGGAGCTGAAGTGGAGTAGAAATCAATGAAATAGCATTAGGATGCAATTGTCGCAAATTATCAGAGAAGAAAGAAGACAACTGTAATTCACAGAAGTAACACTTTACCAACTGCTCTCACTAAGCATTAGTTTAGTGTGTTTTCAATTTCAAGGCACTTTCTCTGGAAAATGCTTGGTCCATAATGACCATTATTATCACCATCCTAAAATCTGTGGAATTTAACCTAAACAAATTCCTCAAAGCTTGTACTTAGTACTGATGTGCTCCATCCCATTTATCTCCAGCCTCGGTGGCAGCTGTGCTGTGGGAATCATGCTTTTATTATGAGCACTGTACCTTTCCCAAGGAAAGCTGCTGTACAAACACCCTGGTTTGGGCAGTCGCTGGCTCTGGGCGTCCTGTTTTGCTCACAGTGTCCAGCAGGACAAGGTCACTGCAGAATTTCTGTGGTGGCCAGGTCCCTTCTGTTTTATTGGCAGTCATCCCACCCAAGCTCTTGTTACACCCCTGTGACACCCATAGTTGTGTGGGCACAATACCTCTTGCCATCCAGCACTCCTGCTCACTACCAGCATCTTAGATTTTAGCCTTTCTTTGTCCTGTTTGCTGGCAGGCAAATAATTGGTAGGATGCAATATTACTGCTCAAATCTGACAAATGCCACCTGACTGGAAAATGCATTTCCCCCATGCATACTGGACATATAGCTACATTTTCTAGGTTACACTGATAATTGTCTCTCTGATGCAATGCAGTATTTGCATTTTGTCATTCATCAATTTTATTTTTTTTTTTCCAAGGGGTAGGATCACTCAAGGGGCTGGTTATGTCTTTCATTTCCTGGTTATCCAGTCAGCTCCTGCTCACGCCAGCAGGAATTGAAAGCTATTATCAATATTGAGAACAGGATTTATGTGAGATGAGGATGGGATGTCAGTCAATCTCCTAATAGCAAAACATTAGTATCCCAGTAGCAGCCTCACAACTATCAGTTTGTCCTGGGGCTCAATAGGGGATCAAAGGCTAAATCATCACCAAAGCAAAATTGAACTCCATGCCAGGTCAGGATGGAAGCCAATAAGGAATGTGCTCATGTGCAAGGGGATGTCTGAAGAAGTCTGAAAGTTTTCTTTGAGCATGCTTTTGTTACAGCTCTGCCCTAAACAGGACACCTGAGTCAATAGGTTTGCCAAACTGCCCTGAAAGGACATTCATTTATTTATTAAAGAATTTTTAAGGTAATCAGCAGATTGGGTTATATCTGATTACAAGCTCTCCCTGCACAGGAATGAGGTGAAGCCTCCATCAGGAAGGCAGGGGTGAAGTCTGGTTCAGTGATAAAGTTACAAGACTCTGAGGCTGGAGACTGTAGAGCTGGGGGTCAAGCAGTTTTGGTTATTTACAGTGTAGAAAAGGATAAGAATCACTGTGCAGGGAGAAAAGAAAGAGATTTGAGATTTGAAGGATTAGAGTAATAGGTAGGACTAAAGAAACCAAGGAGCAGCCCAGAGTGATGTGTGTGTGGTGATAAAGCATAGGTCAGTCTTTGATATCTCTGCCTTCCTCTCTGCACACTGAATCTCATCTTATTTCTTTTTGTTTTAGGATTTCTCTCTTTCCAGCTATCTTTCTCTCTAAAAATCAGTGGAAGTGTCTACTACCACTCAAACGTCCTCCAACTGCAACTTTTCTCTCTTAAGACTTGTGATATTTGAAGAAGGTAGAACCTTGCCAAAATGAATCACCTTCATTTTAGATAGTGCATGTCTGTGCATTACAAAATGCCTGTGCAGCATCTCTGCACTGCTTTCCACACCACTATTGATTCTTTTTGAGGATCTGGTCACAGACCATTTGATTTAGGTTCCCTTTTCGAATATATAGTTTCTTTTATGAATCCCACTGTTTCCCATCACTTTCAGCCAGGTTTCTTATGGTTGTCCTTTATCAATGCTTTGATGCATGTTGTTCTTGCCTTCCTATTGCCACTTCCTTTGTCTCTACAATGCCTTCAGAGCTTTTGTTTGTAGTTTCTCTATTTGTAATTGCAGAAGATTCTATTCCTTAAAATCTGAAATGTGATCCACTTTGGTAAAAACACCACTTTTCTAGGAAGCAATTAAAAATGGTAAACTTTTACCATGGGTATGTTCATGTCACCTTAGCACAAACAGGGAAATGCAGAGCATTACAAGTGGGTCAGGTATGAAAATTCTGGCATAAAGTAGGAGTATATTTAAGTGCTTGAACATGGAAACTTCCTGAAATGATGGCAGAGGTGAGGAAAGAGTCAAAGAAGTTTGGCTGGTTGAGAAACGTAGGAAATGTATTGAGAGGCAAGGAGAGATGAGAAGTATGGCAGCATGCAAGGAAGTGAAATACATCTACATGCAGGTTTCTGGCTAAGACCAGAATGATATCTGTGAAAGCTCTTGAAAATGGAGTCGAAATTTGCATTGGACCCTGCAGAGGACATGGGATGAGGGCTGCTATGCACCAGTATGTTGTACAAGAGAGAAGACTCAGCGGGAGGCATGAGAAAGTCAAAGTAAGTCCAAGTAGATGTGTGAAGTTTGCAGAGAGAAACACTGAAGATTGATTTAGTAACAGATGTACTCGGGAAGAAGATTAGGGAGAAGCAAATTTAGGAAGAAAATCCAAATATCAATATGCCTGCAGCTCTAGGAGTTTATATTAGGCTACTGAGAAGATTAATCAGATTTCAAAAAACCCAACCGGTGTAATGCACGTCAGATTGTGCTCCACAGCATACAAACCATGTGCACAATTTGCCTTTTTTTTTTTCCAGAAAAAGCATGGTTATATATGCAAGTAATTTCCATTTTTCTGCTGCCTTATTTTTAACCCATTTAACAACCTTTATGATCACGGTTCAGTCAAGTAGCAGCAACCGTGCCAACAACAGCATTCCAGCTGGGTTAATGAATACACACATGATTTCATGAAGGAATATATCTTTTTTGACCCAATTTCAACCTTTCCTATTTCAAGCTGTTTAATTATAAGATATATTGGTTGGAAACAAACACCCATTTATGCGACATTAGAAGTTAAAACAAATTCCAGATGCAATTATTTTCGGCAGCGAGTGCCTGTGATTGGGATGTGTAGGTAACAAATTAGTGGCACAGTTGATAAATGCCTTTCACAGAACAGATGCAAATAACCAGACTTCTGTGTTCCTTGAGTCTGCATGATAATAGGTTCTTTAAGCACCCTGCTAAGAATTAGGAAATTAGTCAAATGGGATCATATTTAGGTTGAGCTAATACTGCACAGCTGAATTTACCCACCATTATCTGTGGGCATAATTGGAGACAACTGTTTTTTGGACCAGCTGTGCAGGTCACAAAAGGATAATAATGGGGGCCCAGCCTTGCCATGTCAGATTGATAAATGTTTATAGCATAGTGAACAATTTAGGATTTTTTTTTAAGACTCCTAGAATTGAATATGCCAAATGAAACTGCTCATCAATTCTACATAGTATGAGTTGGTGGAATTCACAGGGAGAAGAGAGAAAAGGTGTGCTAAGAGGAAAAGCATCTGAGAGGTGTCAGATAAAACTTTCCCACACACATAATCTTTTACACCTTTCTGTCAGTTGTTTTTCCTGCTATTTTCTCACCTTTCCTTTCCCTAGGTGGGTAGGTTTACATCAGTTTACGCTGATATTGTGGAATTTAAAGTGCCATTCATGCACTTCTGGATTTGTCACTGGCTCTTTTTAGCATTTAGGCTTAATTTGTTTGAATAGCTTTTCTTGGTATTCTGACAAATATTTCTTTTAAATGTTACATCCAAGTACAGGTCTTTACTACTCCTAAACTATAAATATGTTAACAGCTACGCTATGTTTAGAAAATACAATGTGATATTAATGTGAAATGTATCTTAGCTGAATCCATTAGTCTCAAGCAGGTAAATAGAAAAGCACATTCTGATTTTAATTGCCAGGAATGTGTTTCATACTAAATGTCTGTCCTATTTTTTATTCCCTTTAAATGTGCTGTTAGGATTTACTTTTGTATGTTCCGTGTATATACTCCAAATTACACTTTCTTTAAGTGAATTCATTATTTACAATGAAAAATAGAGAACCTTAATTAAGTTAACTAGGTGACACTAAGGTTTAAATTACTGAAAATAAAATGTAGTTTCTGCTGAGAACTCTCCTTGTACTCTCCTTGTAGCATCGACTTCGATTTAGCTGCTATCATAGCAGAAAGGGGAGAGGTTAGAGATCTAAAAGTTTAATTTTATTTTAAAATACCCATCTAAATGGTACTCCTGCTAATTTCCCTGAATTTCACAGGATTACATCTGCAGTAATGGCCAAAAATAGTTCTGGAGCCCACAGCAGCTTTCAAGGTGACTGCCAGCAGCTGGACTTGTGCTGGCTCTTGGTCCCCAGGTCCTGAAAACCCAGGGGGATTGAACAGATGAGGGAAATCTTTACCTACTGCTGGCATGGTCAGGCTGGGAGGTGAAATTTCTGCTCATGGGGGCAGCTGTGGGCTCTCCAAAAAACCCATCAGTGGCAGAGGGGAGGCAGCTGCTGCCTCTGGGGGCTTCTCCTGGTGAGCCACAGCTGGACAGCGCCGAGCCCCTGGAGCAGCCAAGGCAGGGGCTCTGCCCAGGGCAGATTTCACAGCCTGGGGACAAGGGGACAGCCCATCCCTGTGAGCTCCAGGAGTGTGACCCTGCTCCCCAGCTGAGCTGGAGTGGCTCTGGCTCCGTGGGGACTCTGCTCCATCTCCAGCTCATTATTGGCACACTCCAGGCACAAACTGCCTGGAGTGGAGGAATGGATCGACTGAAGAGTGTTTTATTATCCAAGTAATTGCTGTATTTTCTAGATTAACATTTGTTAGTGGAGCAGGCTGAAATCATCACTGGTTATCTTATCTGCGAGGGAAATTTTATCTTCCTCAAGTCTCCGATATTCAGGAGCGCAGCAGATGCTGATAACAGCAGCTATCCTCAGGTTTTCTGTCTCCAGAGCAAAATGATCTTCCTTGCTCTGCTCCAGTCGGCCTTGTTGATCTTCCTCTGGGATCTGACTTTTATAAAAGGCGTCCGAGAAGATCCTCTGGAGTCAGAATAGTATTTCTACCCAAATCCAAATCAGATTTCTAGTCTGTTCCTTTCTGAATTAGAGATGTTTCTCGATGCTGTGGCAAGGGGGGAGGGAAAACAACACTTGTAAAATGTTTTTACTGAAACTTTAAGGCAATTATTTCTGAATTCCCATTTTCTTAATTAAAAGTGTCACCGATTTGGATTTAATCAGCACTTAACAAGCCTTATTGTGAAAGGAAAGAGCTAAACAATGTCTGTAATAGACTGGGAGGGTTAGCTGAACTTTGTTTAAATATAAAGGGAGTAGTGCATCTGCTGAAGAACTAAGCCCTTTCAAAGTTTAGGACACTCACCAGCACCACAGAGCATAAATCACAGTGCAAACTGTGTGATTATACCCTGCAGGGAAATAGACTGTGTGTTTATGGGGCTCTTCACCAAGCACTTAGGAATAATCTGATATAAAGCAGCAGGGGAGGAGAGTAATGACAACTTCAAATTAGTTTAATGAATGTTTACATTAAAAAAGGCTTTTCTACAAACCTGAAAACACAAAGTGACAGTTTCCTCTCCAGACAAAAGAAACCCCCTCTACTTTTCCTTAAAGGACTGGAGATGGGGGAAGACATTGTAAATTTAACTCTTTCAGCGTGGTGGATCATTGTATCTTTATGTGCAGTGTTTTGCTGTCATTACAGTGACAGTTGCAGGGAATCCAATTATAAACACCAGGATCTGGTTGGTAGCTCATTTATTTTAAATCACACTGATCTCAGGGCGAAAAAAAAAAAAAGTTGGGAATTTCATTCTCATAGAAGAAAAAAAAAATCTCTTTAAAATGAACTTGGTCAGGCTGGTGTGGAACAAATTCTTAATAAGGTTTTTGGCCATACTCATTCAATAGGCTGATGTGGGGTGTAAGAATTCCTTTTCAAGCAATACATACCAGGTTTATATTACAAAAAAAGGATGGGGTGTTCAGAAAAAGCAGAAATAATGCAGTACTTCTAGTTTTCTTCTTAAACTGGAGGTAAATTATTTGTCAAAATTAATGCAATTACAAAATATGCTATAATATATACTGAATGTATCTGAGAAATTACTGTGCATTCCAGCACTGGTCGTGCAGCATTTCTCATTGCAGCCATATGTTTTCACATCACATTTTTAAAGCTAATTTTGAGGAGTGTTTCAAGTTGCATCAGGAGGAAATTTGGTTTCCCTCTTGCCAGAATAGATACAAAATTTTCCACTAAGAATTCTGTAAATGAGTAAGTATATTTTAAAAGGAAAAAAAAAACCCAAAAGACAACAGCTTTTGTAGCTGAGATATGGGTTAGAAATAGAAGTTTAGACATAGGTTAGAAGATAATTTCCAGTGTTTTGAAACTTCCTCAGCAATTATCTGTGTGTGAAATAGTTCTGGCTATGACTGTTGCCATACAGATACTCACTGAAATATTTTTGGCTTTTCTCCAAGGATGTGAAAAATTAATAACAAATCAAGTACCCGTTTTCATTAAGGAGCATGTGTGTTTCTTAAGCAGCCACGGGAAGCCCCAATTCCAGACACTAATTTGTCAAGTGCTGTATTTGCTCAGGGTTTTCCTTAATCCAGTGTGCAACACACAACAATGCTTGTTCTGTGAAGATTGCATGTAGAATAAAATCAAGGGGTTTTGATGTCACTCCCACATAATAAATCATCTGTGATCTGAATGTTTTATAGTTCCTGCAAATGCCCTTGAGATAGGGATGGACTTTGCAGTCTCATGTGATGGAAGGAAGAGCCTGTGCTCTTCTGGAGAAGGGAGCAGAACCCCACAGCACAGGTGCTGCAGCAGCTTTTCTGTTTTTCACCTGCACAGTGTGATGTGGGATATCTTCAAAGCAGACCAAATCCTGAAGTGCAAGGGAGGGAACCAACAGGGCTTCTGCAGTGAGTGGGGTTGGCATTTGTAAAGTTGTTAGAAAACGCTGCACGCCATTAGAAAGAAAGGCGTCAATAATATTTGTCATTTCAAAGGAAGGATTAAAAGGAAATGACTGAGGCTGGATGATGCTGACCAGGAAGCTGGGGAGCCTCTCAGGTTGCAGAGTGCTGGCTGTGGGATACAGCAATGGAATAACAACAGCTTCTGCATGGGTGGGAGGTGCCATGCAATAATTTTTTCTTATGCTCCTCTTAATCCATTTTTTAGCTTTGTCCATGCTATTGCGTGCTATGAGCTGTCCTCATCAGCCAGTCAGCCTCAGCACGTGGATTTACCTGGAGGGCTCCAGAGTCTGGGGAGGTGACCATGGCTGTGCTGTGGCATCCAGAGCACAGGGATGCTGCTGGCAGGGGCCTGTGCCTGAGAGAAATGACAGCAGGGGATTGTCTGAGTGCTGAGCTCTGCTTTTCCCACCTTCTCCTGGCAAATTTGATTTTGGGATTCTCTCTGGAAAGGGAAAACCCTGCTCAGCAATAATCAATCAATTTACTGTACAAGGCCAAGGCTAAAACTTCACAAAATAAAGTTGGTTTAAAACCCTTTTTTAGCCCAACATCTCTGTTCAGGTCACTTGGTCCTTCTGAAACAATACCAAGATGCAGAAAAGTTCATATAAAGGAGTAGGTAGAAAATCCCTGATTCTTCAACCTGCTGTGTTTCCAATAAGGAGGACAAGGTTTTCCAGGAATACAGGGCTCACAGAGGAGTCACTGGGGAAAATTAATATTTAATTATAGCTGCTTTTGGATAGTGATAGAAAAATTATGTTTGCCACACATCTCCATTTTATAATTTTGCTGTAAAATTATCTCAACACCCTCCTGTGGTTTCCCAGCTGTATATGTGTGACCCTGCAAAGACAAATTCAAAGACATCATGTAATGTGATGCCTGTTAGCAGCCTGGAAACTGTGAGGATGTGCTGTTTGTGCTGCTGCTTGCTCTGCTCTCTTCCCAGCACAAAGGAAGAACTGATTGTCCCTCTAAAATTTTTTCTTGGCTCTGTCCCTTCCTTGTCATTGATAAATGTGTATCAGGAATTCCTTGAGCCATTTCTTACTCATCATAAAACTCACCATTTCCTCCTTTGAAACAAGTTAAATATAGAGTGGGATTCTCTCCTTTGACTGATATGCTCCAGCCTAAATAGCTCCACTTCAATATTGGATAACAGTGTACCTCAGGGAAGAGCTGGGCTTCTGGGCACCCTCTGGCCAAGGGAAAGGGCTGCCAGCACCCAATAAAATGAGAATTTCCTTTTTCCACCGAGGGCCTCACAGATATGCAGGGTCTGAAACCAGGCATTCCTGGCAGATACTAAAGTTAGGTGGGACAAGTCGTGGCCTTTACACATAACTTAATTTGCTATGGACTTGATTGGGATGAGGATTTCATTCCATGTGTCAGGCTTTTCATTTTTCACATTGATTTTTATTTATAGCTTCATTTTAACAGATGAAACTTATGGCAGGATAAATAGCCACCCTAGGAATTCTGTTAGTGGTACTTTGAGATTCTTAATAGGGACAAGAGCTATTGCAGTGAGGACTGAAAAGTTTGATATTCAAATAGTGTCCAAATTAAACAGTTTTTCACTGCACTCTTTCTTGTCTGAGTGAAGTGCCTGAAGTAAGCAATGAATATTTGAAATGCAGGCACAAGCAACTGATAAGAAAAATACAATTACAACTAGCCCTAAAGATACTGCACTTAAAGGGGGATCACACTTATGTGCATTTAGAAGACAATATTAATAAAACACTTAAAATAACTTCATATTAGGGAATTAGGCTGTTATTTTTTAATGAAACTCTGGGGCCATTTTATGCAGACAGTGTTACGTTTTATTCATATAATAGAAATCCAGATAAAACAATCACATTTCTTTAGTAACTGGAAGCTGTGAATTTTAACAATAGCATTAATGCTTTTAGATAACTGAAGAGTAAATTTAATAAAGTGTAAAACTTTCCATTGAGGAGCTAAAAATCCCCCTAGTCCAGAGTGCACCTTCTCCCTGTGTCAGCACCAGCTTGGGACAGCTGTGCTCCCCAGGGCCTTGTCCTGCCCCTGCTCCCCACATCCCATTCCCAATCCATCCCCACCTCTGTCCTGCCCTCTGTCCTGCCCCTGCTCCCCACATCCCATTCCCAATCCATCCCCACCTCTGTCCTGCCCCTCCTCCCAGATCCCATTCCCAATCCATCCCCACCTCTGTCCTGCCCCTCCTCCCCAGATCCCATTCCCAATCCATCCCCACCTCTGTCCTGCCCTCTGTCCTGACCCTGCTCCCCAGATCCCATTCCCAATCCATCCCCATCTCTGTCCTGCCCCTCCTCCCCAGATCCCATTCCCAATCCATCCCCACCTCTGTCCTGCCCCACAGAGGCAGGATCCCCCCTGTGCTGATGGGATGGGGCAGGACTGACCCCAGCTCTCCTCCCAGCTTGAGCAGGATGTGGGAGCTGAGCCTGGAGCCCCAAAAGCCCACTCCTGTTTCTCCCAAGATTTGCAGTTTTCTCTCCTTGCTGCCTTTTTCTTGATCATTATTTTCCAACCCCCCTCGCTGCCATGGGGCTGCAGCCTGCCCTCAGCTCTCTCTGGGCTTTAACCATCCATTCCTATGACCAAATCTCAGACCACTTATTTTTTTTATTTATTTTTTATTTTCAATTCAACAATTTGTTTGCATTTTATCCCTATTTCTGGCTGTTTGGAGCAGTTTTTTACCCTGTTTTCCCACTTTTTTTCCATCAACCCTTTATTGTGTGGAAGTGCCCGAGAGCTCTGCAGGCACTACCATGACACCACTCTTGTGCAAAGGAATTTAGATGCCCTTTTTTTTGTTGCCATGGCATGAACAAGTCTGATCAAGAAGCTTAATCAGATTTTCAAAGTCTTTCAGCTGAGAAATTAATTAAAAGAAAAAAAAATGCATAGCTTAGAGATTCCCCCAAATCATTCAATGTTGATTGGAGATACTGCTCAGAACTTAAAGGTTATGCTTGACTTCATTAAAAACAGTACTTGATGTCACTTTACTCTGTGTCCCTGTGAAAACCACAGTCATTGTAGAAGGAAAATGCATCAGCATTTGGTCTTTGGGGTTTGGGTTTTTTCAAAGTTTCTGTGCAGTGGGTTGGATAGCTGCTGCTTGCCATATAAATTTATTTAAAATTGTGATTATTGCAAATTATGTCTTTTTTTTCTTCTTTAAGAATAAGTGTAGGAATATAAAACTTCTTAGTGGAGAAGGTTTGGAAGTGCATTAAGAATATTGCCCAAAGGTCTGTTGTTGTTTATCCACCAGGTTTTGCTGCTTTTTTTGTGTATACATCACCAATGTTTCCTTTCATAAACTGCCAGTAAATCTCTTCCACACAGAAATTGGGTGGGTTTCAGTTACTTTTGATTTGCATTTTCATTTTCATAGAAAGAAGCACTAACCCCACCCCGGGAGCCCACCCTTGCCCTCTCTGTGGGATTGACGTTGGTTAACCACTCACTGCTGTTACCAAACACCACATTTACAGCATCATCATCCCTGAGCTACTTTGTGGTGGGAGAACGTGAGAGAAAAGCACAGGGAGGGGTTGTAAAACACGGATGCAGAAAGATGTTCTGTCATTGTTCTCCAGCCCTGGCAATCCTGCACCCTCATTTTTCTTTATTAGTGTGACAAATAACATTCCAGTCAAATCCATGAGCAGAGCACTCCTGAGTTCTCGTGGTCCCTGTGTGGGGCAGGGGAGTTGTGTTTCTGCACACCTCTAATTGGTATCAGCACCTTCCCTTCATGTTTGCAAATCAGGAGGTTAAGCCCCTGCATTTATACCCTGCAACAAAAATTTAGCAGTTGGGCATCGGCAGCACAACCGCGATTGCCTCCAGAAGAATGTTTTTAGCTGATTTCATTTAAAGTTATATTTTCCTTTTTTTTTCTTTTTTTCCTCTGAAGCCTTCAAAGATCTGCTGTGAGCATTCTGTTGAGGTAAGGGTGCCCCAAGCATTAGTTCTAACATAAACAGGAGAGCAGCAGCTTCGCAGAGGAAGTGGTTGTGTGTTCTTGGCCTTGTGCTGAGGGTTTATTCTTTTTCCATGGCTGAGCAATTCTGCTTCATTTTCTCCTCTGTGCTGGCATTTGCTGCAGTTGCCAACATCTATATCTCAAGGCTGATGACATCCACACACCTGCCTGCACCACCCAGCAGAGCTGCATTTTGAAAACTCCTTTTGAACCTACCTTCAGTGACACTGGGAAAAGAAATTTGTGGGAGGATGGAGAGAGGATGGGAGACTGCTGCTGAGGGCAGTTCTATCAATTTCTTTTCTTCTTATTATTTTTTCTTTCCATTTTGGGTCTGACATATCTCTTTGCCAAGACCACAGTTACTTGTTTGTGTAAGAAATAACATCTAAATGGAGCAATTGATTTGTGGATATCATACAAATTTGTTTTATGGTATTACAAATGACTTTAGGGCCATCAACACAGTAAGTGCTATATTAGCAGCTTAAGCTGCTTGCCAAAACCTGCTACAAAATTTGAATGGAGGCAATAAATTGATACTCCTTGCTAGTTTTTGCTGTGGTCTATGGTGTAGCTGTCCAGGGAATAAGTGAATGACAAATTGTTAATCTAGGTACATCAGGAAGACAAAATATTGGGTTTTTTACCCAGTGTTCTGTTTATCCATGCCTGCCTCTCACTTCCTACCTGCCATCTCCAGCATATGGCACAGCACCACACCACTCCTCAGCTATAAGCAATAAGATTTGCCCAGTGTCCAGCACCCTGGAACTGCAAGCATCCTGGACCATACAGAGCAGCTTCATTTTGCCATTTCCTGTTGCATAGAGTTTATTTGTGCACAAGTTCAGAAAAAATCAGAATTAAAAGCCTAATTTGGCATGGGTCTAGAAATACAAGCTCTGGGGGATTTTTTTTTTTAATTTTTTTTTTTTTTGTGATGGTGGGAAAGGGAATTTATTGGAGATTTTCTGCTGTAATAATTTGTCTTCAGAGACTTCCCTGACTGTTGGACTCCAGAAGTTTTTGGGTTTGCCTGCTGACAGGGTGGCCCCAGAGGTGCAGGAGGGAGTTAGAGCACCTGAGAGGCACCTGACCTCTCTCTGCTCTCAGTTAATCCTCTGGGATTGCTGGGGTACAAAGGCTGAATTTCCCAACTGGTTTTTTATCTGTGCTCCCTGCTCCTGTGGGATGCAGCTCCTGGGCTGCCTTTGGTTGGGCAGGAACTAGCAGGAGGGATGCATTTCCCCCTCAAAGGTGGAGCTTCTAACTTTAGGCAAACAGTGGTTAATCTTTCCAAAAGGGAGATTTATAGCCTGGCTTCTGAGCATTTGAATTCATTGTTACAGCTAATGGACATCTCATATTGTCTTAAATCACTGGCTCCTCAGTGTGCCAAATAGTAATAGGAACCTTAGAGCTACCCTCATTTGGCACCTACGTTTCAAATCACTTGCCAGAGGAACTTGGAGGGGGGAGGAAAGATCAATTGAAATGTTTT